>NW_019213689.1:79257-148194 GCF_002532875.2 Varroa jacobsoni
GGGTACTACATAAAAGTGTCTTTATAAGCTTTTGCCATTAACGGAAAGCACCTTATTCGACTTGACTCGAGTTCAACGACGAGCATCCTTGTTAACTTTGCATTAACTTGTTTGCATAAGCTGCTGTACGATTTTACTGAAAAACGTATGGACTACCGCTTGATGTTTATGGTTTAATCATGACCTTGAGAAGATTGAAACTTACCTGTCTGCGAATACATCCATATAAAAAAAAACATGGCGGCGTGTTATCGTTTGCACCGCACACGGTACCCAGATAATGGAAATTTGGTCTTAATTTTAATAAAGATGGATAAATAAAACTTTTGCACTCGCGGTGAATATATTTTCGTTGCTGAAGAATCAAAAGCGGCTTGTTATTGTATGCTTGCTAAGACTTACAGGCTAATGCCCCTTGGTTGAAGCCTCTTGGTTCTTACACCTGCAGTAGGTTTCTGCCTGGCTTCGACCGTAGAAGACCTGTACTTATGGCGTTCGTGAACAACTCGAGCGATGGCGGGCCCAAAACCTAAATTTAGCCAGACTAGTCGAAAATTTTTGTTACCATTTTATTTACCAGTTGTACCATTTTATTAAATTGTCGCGTCCTTCCATATTTATCTGTCATGTTTTTCTCGCACCGATCCATAAGGGGTTGTTTCTCCTTTTATCTGCAGTAGCAATTGGGCGAGCGGAAAAATATCTAACCTCGATGAAAGTAGGTCTAGCATTGGACGATCTTTCATATTCTGAGGCAGAATGTCCTGCCGCCGTCATAATACGTCTCTGGTTGTTTTTCTAAAAAAAAAATGTAGGCTTTGATCTAGTATCTAATATAGCGGATGAACGGATGTTTGCTTCGACAAACAGCTGCCGTGGATATAGTTACACCGATCGATTACAGATGCGAAATTATCACGAGCATGGAACCAATATTGGAACTTGTAATGAGTTTTGCGGTAATAATCATCCTGCTTCATACTGGTAAACAAACTCTTAATTTATCAATATTGGACGCGGTTGCCGATCTGTAGCTCAATGTCGGTGTTGGCATCCCTTGGAAACAACACTTCTCAGAAAATACAATTTTCGATTTTCTTTAACACTACGAAACAACGAAGAGAACGTGTACATGTTATATGTTTCAGGACGATGGAGCTCGCTGACCCTCCAATTACACTTCGAGACCCTTTCCCGGTTAACAGTAGGGCAACTGCTTGAAGACGGGCGAAAAAGTGAGTCCTCTATTATAAACATAATGTAGTGTTTGTAGTAGTTAAATTAAATGACTCAGCTGCTATCGGTAAAATGTATTTTTTGCTCTTTGTTTAATAGCATAAGCGCCGCTGTCGCATCGCCACCACTGAGATAAACCTGAAAAACCATATGGTAGAGATAAGGGCAAACTGGTGTGCTTTGGTTAGGTCCCTAGGTTACCAAGGGACTATTGTAGCAGTATCACAAGGAGCTTCGAGCCGCTATAGGACAAATCAACAAACGTAAGCACGACAGGTTTGATATAGATCGTCAAATACGCTCTCTTTGTGTGACCCGCATGATCGCCGTCAATTGATCGCTTTTTCTTTAAAAAGTATAGACGCAACGGTCGGCTTCAGCAAAGATGCGACAATTCCTTTGTGTACTTTTTTCTAATGAAAAACTAAACGCAGTGAAAGGGTTTTTAGATCATGTTTATGAATCTGTGACAGTAGATCCGATATATGAAAAATGGGTCGCTCTTGTATCCTTTATTTCATCATTCTATTTACCTTTTTTCAATAATAATATTCAATTTAAATATAATTTTCAATGCAATATATATTTACAATATATAATTTTCAATTTTGGTCCAGTCGTTAACTGTTTTCAAAATATTCCATTTCTAAAAAATGGTGCCATGAAAATGTACGATGTATAGAAAAATCGATTCTTACTATTCTATTAATATTCGTGCAGCTCGAGATTTCAACGAACGCTCGACATGTGGAACCTTTCACCTGGGCATAATTAGCCCATAAAAATAGATGACTAATTATATTTAATAAATTAGGTAATATCAAGATATTTACTAAAGTTGAATAGGATCAGGCGTTTTTTGGCAAGCGACTTCTTTTAGATGTCAAATTTCCTGCATCAGCAACAAATTCATAAAGTTAACACTACACATATAGACGACCCAGTGCTACCTACAGTTCACAATATACTACATGCACCTCACAGCAAACGATTGCTACTTGTCCTAGACCCGAGGGGACTATCAAAAAGCTATTGAGGTTCCTTCAGCTACTCCAATGATAGTGTACTTGTCTATGGTGGCCTTAATTCCGTCGTGGTCCATTACAGAAATAAATCTGTGCATAAACAGGAAGTCAGTCAGTCACCTCTTTACTGACATGGTGATAGCACGGCCCCAGGGGGCGAGGGGCGGAAATATGTAGATGGGCATATATAATCGCGTCGAATGTCTCGCGTAGTCACCAGACGAATATAAGTTGCCTGTTGATATTAGAAGGTGCATTGCTTGTTATCGATATATTGTTCATACGTTTATATGATACGCATGCACCTTTGAGAGGAAAGAAGATGGCAATCCGTATCGCTTTGCGAGCAGATATAACAGCATATAAGAACAGATCGAGTTAAACAACTCGCAAATCGATACCTTTTGTTCCGTCGATTATTAAATTATTTTTCATCAGATAATTATTGGGTAGTCTAGGTGCTAGATGTCTTAGTAAATGGTAGGCAAAATTCCAGCACATTCTAATAGGTACGTGGCCTATGCAAATTAAATAAAACAGCTGGTAAGAAAACCCGTTGGGATTCATCGATCGACTCGTGTTTTCTAGGAAAAGTCAGTCTATAATTCGTTATGTTTGAACTTCAGTTTAGCGTAACTATTGCATACTGTATTATTCTGAGGTCGTTTATGTGATTAGATAGACAATACAAGGTGGACAACAGATAAATGACATGAGACCAGGTCTGACCATAGTAGAATAAATAGTGTACAGTAAGCCTGTAAAAAGATATCTAACCCTAAATAAGCCCGCCTTTGGGCTTAACAAACTCTATTGAATAAGTGTTATTATTTCGAATCTTATCTGCCGTTCACGTAGCGATGAAAACTCTCTAGCCTTGAATGTAGGGCATATAAATATAGACGCGTTCGGCCACTTGATGGGAATCATTCTATTTCAAAATTAGACGGTATAAATGCGTGCTTCTTGTTTCCGAAGCACGATGTATGTATGCGGCACGCGCTACCGTGCGGTGTGTCATATGGCGCATTATTGCATTCACTTTCAAAAGGCGTAAGTTAGACCAACCAGCCACCATCAACAATAACGTACCGATCTATATAGCCGGTGTGTCGCAGAAGCAAAACAGATAAAACGTCAAGGGCGATTAACGACTAACTGTCGTATCTACTATGAACCGCAACATCTAATGTATGAAGGAGGAAGTTTCTGCGATGCGTTGTCGGACTATTCCTCGAAAGTTTCTACGTACTTTCAGCTCGCTTACCTATCTTCGGGCTAAATAGAAATGAAAAAGGAATGATGACACTTCAACTAGTGTCAACTTAAGCCGAGACACATAGCCTTGGTCAACTAAAATCCACAGAAAATAAGTTGACCTAAATAAATATAGTGAACGCAGTGCTGGTGCAGTTGCCATGCGGTAGTGCGACCACTATTAACTTTGGTTAACCAAGCCTGTTTGCGTATCCCGACTAGTTAGCCAGTCAGCAGGTCAGTCATCTGGTCATCGGCGCCTTTTCACCAGACCCAGGCCAGGTCACCAAGGCCAACTCTTCCTGACACAACGATAGCCGAAAGACGACATCGGCTCGCGACTTTTAAACTACCCTGTCGACTAGGAGATCGCAACTGGCCGAGCTACACTTGCAGCACCTGTGAGTTGCTGTTGACCGCCAGCAACACGCACGCGCATATAGGCTAAATGAAGACAGTGTGTGCATTCGTAACCATTTCATATCGATGCGTACTCTTCCTAAAGACAGAAATGCTCGTCAGCTTATAGCAAAGCATAAACGCAGATAGGTGCGCAATCTAGAACACGATATTATACTCGAAGAACCGCAATTCGACTCATCCATTCACTGGAGTAGAATTTCGTTAACTACTGCGATAACTCTTCCAGGCGCGGTCGATATATTGACACAATAACATTGAATTTCGGACCAGTGAGGATTGGTATATGCGGTACTACTAGAAGGGTAGGGGGTAGGGGACTTGGGAATTTATCTACTGACGTTTTAGCCTAATCGGCAAAAATAGAATGGGAAAAAGGAGGAACTGATTGCTGGGGGATCCACTTAGTTGCAGACAGATTTCCTGCCTTTTAATCTGTCCAACAGGTTACCGTGGAAATAATTAGGCCTTGCTCCGTCTTCACAGTCGTATTCATGTGTGATGCTTCAATCACCATAATCAATTTGCTGTTTTCGTCTGCTCGTTCGCGCCTCTTGTGTCACTCTCACTCTCTTCCATCCATTCTATCGGTTCAACCCTCCGTGTCTGGGTAGCTTTCCGTTTGTAGCGTTTGGCGGCACTTTATGTACTGGCACCCTTTGCCTATTTGCTTCTGTTCGTCGTTGACGTGGCCATTGTCATTGTGGTTTGTGCATGTTGTCGCTCAATGTGGAAATGTCACCTAATAAGAAAAGTCGTCGAAATCTTAATAGCTACAAGCCTTAACGGCTATAGTACCGCTAGCAGCCGTCCTTGCTACCTATAAGAAGAAGCCGTTACCGAAGAAAAAGCGGGAGCACAGCCTGCCCATGAGTCTCGCGCGCGTTTGTTCTCCGCTTTGCGCTCTGCCGCTCATCGTGTTATCGTTTGCTGCGACATAATAGCTGCGTGCCGACGGCGTTCCGGCGGACCTTTTTTTGCGTTCTGTCTTTCTCTGTGTAGAAATGTCACACTATCTCGACTATTTTTCGCTTGGCCAGGTCTCGCATTTTGGCCGCCTTGCCCGCACAGATGCTCGACCCTTTACGCCCGATTGCTTTGTTCCATGCCGAAAGCCCATCCAGCAGCAGGCAGCAGTACTTAGTATACAAAGGGTCTGTCCGCGGTAGACGCCAAAAACATTTGCTCTATGTTAGAGCACACACAGGCACATGCCTTATGAGATTTTTCGCATATATGTATTTCGGTGGTTAGTTAGCTTACTGTCACTAGTTAAGACCGATAATAGGTAGAAAGTTGGAAAGACCTAGGTGGCTAGTGAGCGAGAAGATGGGTAAGCAACGAAGAACGTGGATCTTCAGGATTAAATAGGAAAATACATTGGCAAGCTACTGGAATCTTCATCGATACAAAAGAATATTATTATATTCGTTGTTTCATTCGAGATGAGACAATCTGTACGTGCAAATGTCCTTAGCGCCTTATTGTTACTATTGGCAACTGTTACCAGCTGATCTACATGCCTGAGGTGTTTCATCACGATATCTGTGCGTTTAGGATCACTGTGTTGTGGCGAAGGCTTGTTTTGACCTAACTACAAACTAGTAGAACTTCAGCTATAGAAGGTTTCAACATATACATATATATTGAAACGGAGACATATGATACGATACCAGTGATGCTGAAAACATTTTTGGCCAATATATTTATCACCAGCAGACTCTACGTAGTTCTGGATTGCCGCCACACTCAACACACGACTAACCAATGATAAGATTTTACTAACTCGCACCTAGTTTGCCTTGACTGAAAAAAGGACCTTTATTATAGTACTATTTGTACAAATAATGATGTCATTATGATTTGTACTCTGTTAGATTCATTTGTGAGGTAGAGAAGCGACAAAAAAAAAGGACACTTTACATCGACAAAGCTAGAAAGTTCAAACCTGATATAAAGCTTATTTATTAAGTCTTATAGGCTAATGCGCATATGAACAGTATTTATAACATTTCTACCGCCTTACAACAATAGCTGAGTGCGGACCGTTTTTGCTATCTATTATCGATCTAAGCGACCTGTCAGTGACGTACATCTATGAGTGTCCGGAGTCTTTGTTACAGTTTCTTAGTCCCTTTCTCAATTTGGCCTTGTCGAAGCTATTCAGATCGGTTATGGGTATTGGTGCAGCGCATTCGAGTAGGATTTTTACGAGTTCCGCCCTTTTGCATGGCCGTCTGTCGCATAGGCCCTGATTAAAAGCAGCAAACGAGGGTCGCCTCTTAGCGTTGCATGATTCAGAGTTCGTTATTTAATTACTATTTTATGATATTATTCGTCTACCATTATGCGCGCAAAATCTATTTCTACGGATCTGTCCCCATCTACCCTATTGTTGTTCTCCTCCTTGTTCCCCCTCCTCCTCCTCCTCCTCCTCCTCCTTTTTTTCTCTTTCTCCCTCTCCTTTTCCTTCTTCGCCTCCTTCTTGTTATTGACGTTGATGCCTTCGTTAACGCCGCTGTTCAAAGTGGTCCGAACCATAGGCGCCTGCAGATTTTTCTCCCCCGCCACTCCATCTACCAACACTAATACCCAGCTCACGTTTCGAGACTTGGGAACGACTTTTGTCACTCATGGCTGGCATATTTGCATTTGTTCCCGAAAGGCTTTGCGCTTTTTCGCGCGGCTGCTCTGTGGTGGTATCGATGCAAACATATACCTTCCTCGCTGAGGTTTTTTCTGTACGACACTTATGAAATAGTGGGACTGATGTCACCTGAGTATACTGGAAGTGAGCAAACGGTAAAACATTGCTGAATGGCGTCAGAGCCTTGAGCGGCTCAGGATCGTTTAGCTCCACAGATACCTGATTGTGGTATCGTCCCTTCGGCCCGAAAGGTCAGTCTTCTAATTCCACCATAAATGACCAGCAACAATTGCCCACCGATCTAGTGAGTACTTCAACAGATGATATTTACGTTATCCTACATGTGATCGTACATTGGTACTAGATCTTTACGGAACAGGGCAATGCCAGCCGACCTTAAGCCGACCGATATAAAGCTCAAATGTTGACTGAATTAGGGCAAAACAGTTTGTCGAAATCGCCATGGCCGAATTAGCTTCGCTGATCGCGCTGTTACTAGCATTGAATACATTCTGTTTCGATAATAAAAAAGAATAGTTGACGGTGTAACGCATCCTGTTTACCTTATATACATACCAGAGTAGGCACACGTTTTTACATTTGTTGTTGATACATTTTTTATGTTACACTTTAGCTCCGATCGACTTAACCAGCATTCAGTTTATTCAGAACTGCAACTCGCGTTCAACTCGTATTGGTCCTACATTTGGCAAACCAGCTAGTGTTCTCATTGTTGCATTACAACGCCTGGTTACAATGTAATAATTATTTCTACTAGTCATCGTCGGCGACTTCAGACACGAAGAGGCCACTTCTACCTCCTTGAAGCTGTGTATATCCATGCGTATCTGATAAACTTGTGTTTCTCGCAAGCGGAACGTTTTCTAGATACATTCAGCTAACGATGAGGTATCGGCCAGTAGATACTTAAAACCGTGTTCGGCTCAAAGTGTGAAGGTCGAGCTCCCATTAGATGAAAGCAGGCTTAACTCTATCTATCATCATTAGACCCTGAGTACTTATCGCATCTGATTTGAAACGGTGCAATCTTTGCAATGGACCGTCGGTGTCCACCGATAGTTTCTAAGGATTTTCAATAACGACTGCTTATTTAATTTTCGGATTTTTTTCTTTGACATGTGCTGCATGAGACCCTTTTAATGCTGTTAAGATGAAGCCAAGATGCATAAAAAAGTTGACAATTTAGGCTTTCTCAGTTTGCACGAAACCAGTCAATGCTTACAAGCCTGCCTCTCTACTATACCTCACGGGTTCGGCCCTTTCCTTATTTATTTAGAGGCCGGGTTCTTTCCATAGACAGAATTGGTTTTTACTGTACATTATAATCTCGTCAAAGCAACGGGCTCAAATGGTTTTCTTAAATGTATTCTGTTGTCTGTTCCACCCCGACTTCTTCCATTACCCCCATTGTCAACTATAACGATATGGCTTCGGAAAATGTGTTTTAGCAGTCTAAGCACCTTGAGTGGCACACTTTGTTGGTAAAATGATTCTCGACCTAGAGCTAAATGCAGCTCCAAAATTAGGACGAAGTAGAAAATACAATGCATTGTTAGGTGGCCTGAGAAAAGGCCGCACATTATCGAGCATTATTAGATATGGCGTGTATAAAGTGCACGTATTTCTAAAAATTTGCGTTCATCAAGGCATTTGTGTAGCTACGTGCAGCTGATGGACCAGTCTAAAGAACTAACAGATGTTTCTGGATCACTTGGGTTTGTTGAAAGTCAAGAACATGAACTGCGTGAATAAATGAAAATATTTAAATTAAATACTAAAATTACAGTATCAGATGCTTTCAAGTCCTTAGATATGTTCAGGTAATAATTTTGTTTAAAATAAAGGTCTTCATACAGTTGAGTTACAGGATTTTGTGTGCTTAAATCATTCAAATATAAAAATCCAGAGTTCTCCACAAACTAGTCGATAGGAGGCATAATGAAATGTAAAGCCAGAAAAGAAACTGGTTAAATCCCTTTAGAAAGTAAGTAACAAAAAAAAAAAACCAATGGATATACTTTTAACGTAATAGGTAGGTAAGTTTTGGGAATCATTTAATTCGTTAAATCTCTTCATATTATGGAAAGAGTTAGTCGCACAATAACGAGCTTGATTTTAACATTTAGTAATAGATATTTGTTTTTTTTTTGAGTAATTTTGGTAGGCTCCGGTGAAGGCTGAGTCAATTATTACGAGCCTAAATTCTCTTTGTACTACTAAGCTTATTCATTAAGATAGCGTTTCGGACTCAAGCAAGCACTTATTCAAGCCCAACTCAACTGCTCATTTTGTATTACGGTGTTCCTTCCTTGAATTTGTTTCCTGACCTCCAAGAGGCTCAAAAGGATTTTTACGTGCAGGATATTATTATTATTATAAGGTTATGAACTATGGATTCGTTCACGATCGTCTAGGGTGTTCCTGTCAAGTGAAATTTTAATATCTAGTCTTAAACAAAATAGCGCTCTCTATGTACTATTTGTGTGCAAGTCTTTTGCTTGTTCACTCATAGTTAGATTCACCATTTTGAACGCCTGAGCGCAAGTTGATCAATGGAACATCTACGAGCGAGCGCGTACAATTATTTCATGTTACGATAAACAATTACATATAAAGCCTATGAGAAGTAGGCTAGTTTTATCTGCGTACAGCCATTATAGCAATGAAAGAAACGACAGCTTCCAGTAATTATATCTCGACCGGTGCTATTGGACTATGCAAAAAACCTAACCCGTCGTCTATCGAACAGGGAGGGTCCCGTCGGACAGACCCTTCTTGGGCTTACGTTCCTCTCAATGAAAACGATTCGAGATGTTCACGCAGGCCACAGCAGCCGGCGGCAGACCTAACATGAATGGCCGCAGTAGCATCGCGCTATAAATGCAAGGACACCAAGTTATACCACCACGATGTCCGATAAGCTACTATCGAACGATACTGCAAGCTAGATAGTTAGGCAGACTTTTAATGGATCTCTTCGACAAGTTGCTGTTTATGCACCGTGCTTGTGGTGCGTGCAAATGTTGGCCAACTTAAGGACATCAAGTAGAACTCGCTAGACACGCTAGCCCTACATGCTATTGTGTATCGTCGCTAAAGAGAACGATATGCTAGCCTCATATATATAAAAGGTGCCAGCTTGCTAAGTGAAGCGCACAGAAATTCTAACGGTTACCGCGGTCTGCTCGGACGAAATTTGGGTTAAGGGCAATCCTGTAGAAATATGGATCAACTGGGGCCAATTGACTAATGCTGGCAGAAAAATAAATTATGGTCGAAGGGTGAATTGCAAAGGGAACGTCTGCCGCGTGAGTTGTAGTAGGTTCTTTTGGCACTTGGTATTGAATCAGTACGAAGCACAGATATAATGAACCAACTGAGGACACAATAAACCGATAACATGGAAAAGAAACTGTGTGTGAAATAAAAAGCGCCACTTCAAAGTGGTAGGCCAGATATTTAGCATTACAAATCATAGAAATAATAATGACGTAATAAGTTGTCTTAGTATCGCGTTGGCATTTGTAGTAATTAGATCATGATTAATCCCAGTAATGAATTAAAAACAGACCGTTACGTCATCCTCATACTCAGAAGTGTTTTTCTACATAAGCTAGAAAGCCAAAGTGTTGAATGTTATATAAGCAGTTACAGAGAGTTTTTGTACGTGATATATAGGTTGCCAGTGGCCATCGCGATAATATATACTATAGCGTGCACCGTACCACTGACGATAGGGGAATATTGCCCCGCTAGGGTAAATATCCCTCAGCAGAACTGAAGTATGTTGTCCATTTTCCGCTGCGCTAATTTTCCCTGAAATATCGTCTCCATAGTAATGGTCAATAAGCAAAAATTAGATGTTCGTGTATTTTTTATTATTTTTTTTTACCCTCTGCTAAACCTGTTGCTCATTGTTAGTCAATTAACAGTGGCTTATAATAGAAATTGCTAAGATGAAAATTCTGTGTTTTACTGTAACAGCTAAGGCGAGCAGAAAGGGAAAAGTTATCGACTGGGCCACTGATAACTTTATGATAAGCAAGCAAATAAGTAAAATGGCATTAACTGTGTTCGCTCCGGACGCATGCCTCATCTGTACCTATATGTTTCATAATAAAACAGACGTCGAAATCTCATTGTGCGGCGCGTTCATTGCGCTGCTATGGCCTTAGAAACCGAACCTTTACCATACTATCTGTATTCAAATACGGGAAACGGTTCGTCAGCGCGTTAAAATCGCTCTAGATCGATGTGGCTAGACAAGGCGCTCTTGCCAATGTATTGGGCGATTGTATACAGTTTCCTTTGATACATTGCACTTGCTTGTCGCATAGGATACCAGTTCTCGTAGCTATTTCCTTCTCTTTTCCTTTAGTTCTATTAGCCGTTTCCTGATCGCTCAACCCTGATCAATGTCTGTTTCGAAATGGCTCAAGTTCTCTAAGTTTCAGCGATAGGCTATTGTAAACACTATAAATATTGGTAACAAGTATTCGTTAACAATAAAAGAGCTCCGCTAGTGTTCCAGCCGTTCATTTAGGTGTTATCTCGCACCAAGTGACTGTTGATTCGCGCAAAAGTTGACTTTTCCGAAAAATCCTCAGCTCAGAGTGCCAGCGCTTGCTATCGAGTAATTTCGGCCCTTTTGTAAAAGGTCAGGTTTTACTAGCCACCTTGGGATGTCAAGCCCAAAAGTGACAGATGAGAGCCAGTTGTGATAATGCTTATATCTGGCGACTCTAGTTCCATCCAAGGACATTATGCTTGAAGCGGAGTTGGCTGTCTTCCTACAAACATCCCTAAACAGATCAGATCAGATAGCTCGTGTCCGCCCATTCTATTTTTTTTCTGATAAAATTGTATGTACTAGAAAGGGAACTGCAAGCTCTCATAGAGCGATCGTTCAAAACAAAAATATAAACGATATTCTAGTTCAGAACTGTCTTTTATCTGTCATATCATCTAGAGCGGAACAAAGGTAGAAAAAAAACCGAGCTAAAACATTCATGGTGCATGTAGGTTCGACATTTTATTTAGACTATTTAGACGTTCGTCAGCTATTCTTATTCTATTGTTTGTTGTCTATTCTCTTATGATAGTGACCTCTCCCCAGAGCAAAAGGACTAATTTTTGGCAAACGCCAATGGGATATTCAATCGTTAGTGAAGTCGAATTTAACGGCTCCGAGAGCATATATCATCTGCAACTCGACGCTGTATTATTGTTCCGCAATGTGCGATAAAATCTTAATAATAGATTACGTATAGTAAAACGAATTGCTTCGTTGGTACAGTGGCCCCTATAAGGGCTATATGACGAGCTTGACGGACGGGGCATATGGTTGTCTATTCTCGTGCATGCTTAGTCCAGCCTGAAAGAGAAGAAGGTAATAAAACTGTAACTTATAAAACTAGGTCTGGTTTACTATAGCCTTATGGCAGGCACGTGTATCGGGAATTCCATTATTCTTTCTATAGATCTGATCTAGTAACGGAGAGCATGTACAATTTGATCATTCATACATCCGTGTAGTTGTGAAATGTCTTTTATTTATACGTGACATATTGATGCAGTCAGTTGTACCGCAAAAAGTTGTTTTGACTTGTTTCACTATCTGTGTGCACCTCGTTCATTCGATAACGATAGTAGACTTAGTGTGGCAAAGGGTTGCCAAGCGCGCCGATGATCCATACGACATTTCAACATGTGTAAAATTCTTTTTGACCCATGTGCTAAGCAGATCGGACAGAGAATATAAAGTAATCGAAGGATCAAAGGGAAAACTTAGCACATGTAAGGAACACCTGGTACGAAAGTGGTAAATATCAAAATGCTATACGAAAGCCAAAAGTATGTACTGACTATGCGAGAAGATTGTGATGTAAAAAATATGATAGATCAATCAGACCATGTCAAATGAGTATTCGCTGAGACGATATAGTATAAAGCTGGTATCTCATCGAAGATCAGAGAACATGCCCAGCATAACGCCGATTTTTTCTGAAAATTTATAGAGAATTACTTTGTGTATGTATAGAGAAATATTTAAGAAATAGATCCGGGTGTGTCTTCATTCACAGAATTAGCTTCAAAAACGTGAATCTTCACGCTGAGTTATGATACCACAGCTTGATTTGAGCGTTCCCCAAGACCATTTCTTCAAGTATAAATGTGCTCGGTTCCTATCTATGTTATGCGCAAAGCTTAGTGAGTGTTCCGCGCGATAACTCGTTCGCTGCACTGTCTGGCATTGTTTAGAGAACTAAATCTTTCTTTAACGTCACATAAGCTTCATATAATATATCGTAGCTCGCATATATAGGGTGAGACATTTAAGTTTGAACAAACTTAGGCTGCCCGTTTGTCGTAGCAGACATGTTCGTCCGATATTCTTAGCACCATAAACATCCCAGTTCTATTTCTAAGCGAACAGTAAGCTTATTATGGAGGAAAATAGTACGCCGTTTTCGTAATTTCAGTTTTTTCGGCGCCGGACCAACCCTTACCAAGGTTAAATACTTATTTTTTGTCCAAATTCGCCGGTCAATGCCACAGCCAGTTCACAAATCCGTGGAAGACTTCCTAGATGGAAAACCGTCCCTAGGGTTTAGATTTTAAGAGCATGAAAATTAACCAAAACGGCTTAAGAGGCTATTTTTGATATATATATATATATATATATATATATATGTCTAGGCTTTTAACTCAAATGAACGGTCGTTACGAAGAGGAGAACACGCATTGCCAGAAATAAGCTATGAGATTTGTTGTGCTTTTTCAATTTTTAATTGTAGTCATATTGCTCTAATGTAACACACGGCTTGCATTCTGCAAATAATACGTAAAAGGTCCTAGTCGCTCTTTACTGTACTCCGTACTACTGACTGGTTTCGCAATGATGCTCAGCGTTAGCCTCTGCTATAGCCTTTACGAGCTTGCTCATCACGAAGATGCATGCAGTCCCACAAAATCATGGTAACCCAACGCATACAAACAGCGCAGTCGCATAGAGCAATGCACGTCCGCTCATTTCTCCCGCCAACTTTACTTACGTAATTTGATCATACATCGATCAAAGCGTCGTCTGCCACTAATCAATCATCAACAGGCCTCTAATGGATCATGGCTAAATTTTTCGTGCCAGATTCTTCTTGAATTAAGCGCCGCTACTTTGGGATATGTAAACGAGTTTATAATCTGTTGTTGTAACAATTTGTGCACGATAAACGTATCGTCAGAGTTATGTGCCCAGGTGTGTTTCTAACGGCAGAAGTTAAGTTATCTATGTTATTAACGTTTAAATAGTTGTTTACTTATTCGTTTTATCCGATGTAAATTGACTGGTCCAAAAATTCGTTGATTCGATTTAAGGACAGAATCTAGGACGGCTCTTAGTAGCACCTTAGTAGACCAATGATAGAGGTTATCTTCTTCATACTATTGTCTTGTTCAGTTACGCTGGTAAGTAAAAAGGTGTAGCGTGCCTCTGTCGCATATAGAATGTTTCCACATATCTATGGTTAGTAGCCAAAAGTTTCGAGTAAGTAATTTCGAGTCCCTATGGTCTGATTTTTCTGCGTATTAAATATTTATTAACATCTAAGATGAAATAAGGTATCACGCCAAGATGAGGCCGAAGGAATTTGTCTGTTCATTAGAAAAATACGCTTTTTTCGTGTACGAGATGGTCAGATCTATTTAGTACTCAAAAATATGTCTTCGATTCCTTATCATTTGGCTGCCCCGCGTAATGAAAGATTCTAAACGGTCTTAGAAAGCGTTAGAAAGATCGCGCTTGTAAACATTTCAGATTGGAACGGGCATCTACTGACAAATTTTCTACGCCAGGTTTCAAGTTAAGAACGAATCGCTAGAAACAAGAATTTAGTGGTCATATAGGACTTAAATCTCAACGCTGAACAAATCGTATCATTTATATAAGGGTACTGTCAAGTTTGTTAGATTTCTGATGAAATTGTCAAGTAATGCTTAGCGTTTGTACTGTCTTACAATGCACAAATTTATTTAGGCGACAGAAGTAGCCTACAAGGTAAGAACATCAGGACGTCAGCTTTTCTCGAAATAAGCGGAAAAAAGTAACAGGGTTATTTACCCAGAGAGAACGTCGGCTGGTTTGTGCACTGGACTATCGCAATGCGGCGAGCGACTCAGGTAAGGACCGTCGAGTTTTTATATTCAAGGATCTATACCTAATGAATAGGAACAGGTTGTTGAATCTGTGCAATGGACAACGAAAATGTATTGCGGACAAAAGGTCTAACTTTGATATTTAATGGAAATGGTAGAGGCCGTTTGTTCATCTGACTGATGTGATGTCTGACCCTGATAGAAAGGACTGCAGTAAATATTTGCGCTTTATTTCGCTTAGGTGATCTTACATGGACTTCTAATGGTGTTCATATTCGACCATTACTCATTTGGGAATAAAACCAGGACATCAGGCGAATCAGATTTTTTTCGTTTATTTTCCTTCTTTGATTGCCTCAACCAAACAGAGAAATACCACATCGTCAAACATCCTGATACGATATTGAACGGTACGTTAGCGAAAGTAAACTTTTGCAAGACAGAATGTCTTCGAACGACAAGCTGGTGCAACTAAGCAGCATTTCTATGAATTTAAACATTCTACTATTCAAGTACGCGTAACCTTCCGTAGAGCACAACCGATCTATTTCGAGCCAAGCATGTCATAGCTTCATTTAGTCGATGGTAAATGTATGTTCGAGAATTTATTCGAAACCTATAATAATTTGGAATTTCGATATACTACGATGTTCAAAACAGAACAGAAGAAGCCGAACATCACAGACGCTATGATACACCACATGCCCTCGAAGCCGATGTGTGGTAATTATGCCAGCAATAAAACGAATGACCTCGGCAATTCGCCGAAAACGTCGTCCGAAGTGCCATGGGCACCTATTCGTAAAAAGCAGACGACAAACGTTGACGTGGCTATCCGTCTCCGACGTGAGACGTCCGAAGGTATAGCAGACCCGCATAGCATACCGCGAATGAACTCGGTGGATGCCAAGGACCGTGTTACTTCACAGGAGGCATTGGCTCGATCCACTAATTACCAATTCATAGTAAGTTTCAATAATCCTTACTATACTCATGCGAAGCTTTGCTTTGCTTTGCTTATTGAGTGACTTAAAAACCGGGTACTGCATCTGTTACATATGATGATCTTTTTCTATAACAACAAAACAAAATAACAAACAAAAAAATTTGTTTGTCTAATTTATTTTTCTTTTTAATTTCTCTTTATCAAAATGCTAATGCTCCTGAAAACGCCGCAGAAACCAATTTCAAGAAAGTCATTCTCAAGAAATACAGCTGTTTGGGGTAGAAGCATGGTCCGTCGTCCTAAATTTCATTGTCTACTCTTCTTGAAAAACTTCTCCCTAAAACGAAAAACAAGCCAAAATCTAACGGAAAGACTGCACTTTTTTCTCCTACTGTTTAGCTGATCACCGATTCTGTCATTTTCCGTAGGTTTTAGATGACCCTAATGGTGAAAAGGATGCGCCTCGGAAAAATTAAAAAATAATATGGTCTCCGTATAAACATGACTCTAAATCAATGCGTTTCAATGTGGTAGAATAAAAACAAGGTAGAGATTTTTTTCTAGCACACGGATAGATTGGCAACAACGTATTCGATCTATATGTTAAGTTTTTATCTAATTCAATCCAAAACACCAAAACTTTAAATGTATAATAGGACGATAAAGAAACAAATATACTGATAGTTAACAGTAACCTTCATTCATATCAGTTGCCATGGGATAAAGTACGTAAGGAAGGCAAAAAAGAGAAACTGCAGGACAGAGCTAACGATTTTGAATACTACAATGACGATGCTGACGACGACGACGACGACGGCGATGCAAAAAAGGACGGTAAGCTTCACAGTTCACACTGTATATGTCGATAGTAGGAATATTTCTGTTCTATGAGCCTGCTTTTTGGTATTCGGCCTTGCTTCAGGTGCACTTCGTCTTCTCCATGAATAACTAACTTGGAAACCTTGTCTTTTTTTCTTTAAAATTGTAACATTCGTCCTGTAGTTGCAATTCAGTATATCATCGACAACTAGCTCCCATCCCTCAATAAGCGAGACCCTGATAGGCGACGTTTAGAAGGGTGCTTATTGGTGATGACATTTAGTGAAGGTACTCTAGCAAACCACAAAAGTACTGCAAGTTCATTACTAAATCTTAATAAAGCATAATTCTAATGCTTTTGATGTCTTTTAATCCATACGGGTATTCCCGCTAAAGATTCTGCCGAATCCAGTACGGACCTCGAGGAGCTACATGACATGTTAGTGAATCATCTCGGCCGCATGAGTCCTGGTAATTTGGCTCGTCTTATGAATAGGCTCTACCATGCAACCAATTTCGAGGGCTCTGAGATCCAACCATCGAGATGATTACGCCCATCAAACTGTCTGTAGTTTGTTTTATCAAACATTTATTTGGTATTTTAAGCACCTATATTCTCTTCTTATTCCGAGCTTGTGTATTCTTGCAAAAACACCTAAATAACTGGAAGGTCTTTTTTTTTTTTATTATTTTTAAAATATTGTCCTTTTCAAAACACGTGGAAATTACGAAATAATATGTTTTCCATAATGCCAATTATGGGAGAACCGCAAGCAGATGACTCATGAAACCGAAAAGAATTGTGTCACTAGATAATCATAACTGCCATCTGTCACTTAATTTGTGACTGAATGACAGTGCCGGCTGTCAGTCACACTTTTATCATTACTGATAGGAACGTTCAACGTAAAGTGGGTGGGAGTGTGGCTGCAAATGATAGCTCAACAAATAAATTCAACCATACCAATAATTATATCCAGCTTAAAAGTAATAATTCAAACGCTGTACATATATACGAAAGATATACAGTATATGACAAATTGCCAGTCCTAAATGCCTCATGTACATGCTAACGGTTTTTGAGTATGATTTTTTCGAAGATGTCGCGAATAAATAATATCTTATACTAATGTAGCGCTGTGATTGAGAAGTTTAACTCGAGGGTATTATGTACACGATGCTTCCAAAAGTGCTACGAATATAAATCGGTCGAAAGCTCACCAAGCTATCCTTTCTAGGCATGTTAACTGTAGCTAGCAAAAATTTGAGAAAATACGGATTTCTCGTCCCGACGGACATGGTCTAACGATTTGTGATTGATTACATTTGCTGTCCCAATGATTCGCGTCTCCATTGTTGATTCGTCTTGGGTCAACTGTAATGGATGAACTTACCTGTAGTAGATTTTTTCATCATCTTTATAGAAATTAAAGCAGGTTCAAACTTCAAAAGAAGGGCCCTTTTCTCGAGTTCTTCAAAGGGTTACCGCCATCTCGTTCAACCTAACTTGGTGAATTTAACAACAACAACAAGACACACAGTTCGGCCTTTTCGAATGCATCTAATAGGTCGTGCCTGAGTGCTACCCGGATAAGCCCTAGCGACATTCGGATCATCTGGATGGCCGTACCTGTTACCGTTTGCTTGCAAACGTACGAACGCAATGAGCAACTGGAACCATTAAACACCAGAGCTACTCTATATTTTCTCTATATATATATATATATAAATGCGTATAAAATAATGCGTGTAGTTTATTTAAGTGCATGTCTCAGATACGCAATCCTCAAATCATAGATACAAACTTAAATACATTTATAAGCTAAAAAAAACTATAAGTGTTCAATTCTTTATTGTCACCTCAAGTCTGACATTTGGTTTCCCTATGTGCATGCTATCCTTTTTTTTCCTATTTTGAGTAATTAATAATAACTTAATGCAACTTCGGTTATTATTTATTTTAAAACGGAACTTAATTATCCGCGTTTATCGATAGGCTATTCGGCAGTGAACTCATGCGAGCACAGTGCAATATGGAACACAGGCGCTCGAACGGCTGTACTAACGTTATGTATAGAACACCTATTCCGATTCAATTACTCTCTATACTTATTTATCTTTACAGCGGAGCTATGAAACAGTTCTAAGATATATTGAAGATTAAAATTGCAATTCCGCATAGATAGATAGCCATTCTATCACCCAGCAACGAGATTCAGTCGCAAGTTTCGCTGGCCTTCTCAGCTGTTAGGGCTAGAGGTCGGGTCACGATGTGTTCGTTAGCATTGATTTAGGTGCAGTTAGCACGAACTGTCAGAATAAGGATGTAAGCAATTATCTATGCACTACTTTGTAGATAAATTTTTCTAGATAATAATATAGAATTGTTTCAGGCGTGAATTGGAACTGTTACTTAGCTGGGTTCGATAAAGCCTACTATCCCTATTGAGGCCCAAAGTACTGTTATTGCGTCCTTACGGTAACCGTCGACACTCTTTCACCAACAAGCATAACTTGTGAGAATCTGACGGTATTCGGTACTGATACGACACAATTGACTAGAAAAGTCTGCATTGGCATGTTTTTCTGTTTTGAAATGCAGCTATTGGAAATTTGGATGGGCTCAAGAGTGCGATACACCGGACAGTAGATTGTGCGGCGTGTTACTCTTCAGTGTTATTTACAACTTAATAAATATGGTTGTTTCACGCCGATTACTATATCCAAAGGAGAGCGCTCAGTTAGCGGTTTGGCAGCAGAGAGATGATTCTTAGGATTTTTGATAACCTGGTTTTTGTCATAGAGAAAAGAAGACGATATAGTTGTCTCTAAGTGAGTGAAACATTTCAGAGAGCTGAAAAATAAATATCAGCATAGTGAACTAAGTATCTTCAAAATATTGTAAACGCTGTTATTCCTTCATATAAGTATATGGTTCTAATAACCTTGAAAAATGCCCATAGACATTAGCTTAGGTGAAATTCTCTCGGTTAGAAAGGCTGTCAGGAGCTGGCAGTTTTAGGTTTGCAACTGATCCGAATAGGATTATAAGGATGCGCTTCTTCTGTTCCCATAATTTGAGCTGTGTGCGAATTTTTCTTTATATAAACATTTGCCCTAATGATGTTTTTATATACACTACCAACGGGAAAGCTATTTAATAAGGCTGAAACTCCTACTTTTACTCCTTTACTTCTAACCGCCTTTGCTGTAGTTTTATTAAAGAAATATAATTTGTGCCATTTAGAATACTATCTGCACAGACGCTGTCTTGTGGCAGATCTTTCTCGTATCGACTGATCTCTAAGGTCTGTAGAAATTTTTCAATAGCCTTGTGACTCGATTGTGTTCTAAAGCTGGTAGATGCCAATTAATCGTGAAAGCCAGAATAGATTTAGTCGTTGCGATAACGTCAAATGGTAAATCGTATCGGTATTAGATTGTCGAATTCTTCGACAGTCCTACCCGTTTTAGTCTACCAGAGCCGTCCATAAGTATCGAGGACTGTGAGATTGCTAATCCTATTTTCAGCCGGCCATTTTTTCTCATAAACTTAGTTGAATTTAGTTAACTGCGCACTCACATGGGTGTGAGCTGCAATAATAGATGGATTTATCGTTTCTAAAAATGTACTGTTACTTATTCAATGCATCCAAAGTAGCCGGTCGCCATATGAACATAAGGCTTACAGCAAAGGACATTGGCGCAAAAAAGTTTCGCAAAAAAAGGGTATGCCTTCGTTCTAATCGGTTAGAAATCAAATTGGTTGATGCGTCCTGTGTACAGATGCTGTTTATCCAATTTTCGAAATTGTGCTGTGAAGAGTTTCATGTCCGCCGTTTGCATTCTTATATACATATTAAAACCGCGAAAAATCGAACGTGAGTGTTCGAAAGGCAACTGTGGTATGACGTTTGATACGGTTTATCAGAGTCGACAAGATGGCTTTCACTTCGTATTAAATAATCTCTAAATACGAGGTCGATGAAATAATTTTCTAGCGCAATCCTATTGCTCCATGATCCTGTGATCTCTGTCGGGCTGTAACAGCTACGACGAGAACATACTATTGCCGTGACCTTGTGTGTAAATACAGTTCAGTGCGGGTTGTACATATCGAAATAAGGTGGCTAGATCGGAACGGCTTGCCAATCCGGACCAGGTTATCCAAGTTAATGCCTGGTGACAAAACCAGCAGCGTACTTTGAAAATTAGCTATCTGGACTAGTTTGCCGCGATAAATTTTATCCGTGTAAGCGGTGTTTTTTTCCACTCTGACAAAATCGAGCTTTGTCATTTGGCGCCGTAACACTAACCTACTTACGGCTTGATGTCTTTCAGCTAAAATAATATGCTGAATCATAAAGCGAAAATGGTTTTTTATTCTAAAAGAATCCCCAAAGCAGCCGTTCTACACTGAAGATAGTTGTCATTTGTATAAGTTCGTAGTTATCTACAACTTGAGTACACGCTGAGATTTCGTGACAAATATTTGTTCTTGTCCGCGATGCCTTAACTTCTCAAGTGTATGCAAAAAATACCTTAAAATAGCGCAGTATTATTTGAACTTTATAATATAACAGTCAGCATTAAAGTGTTGTCAGAGCATGTGCACATGAAAGATATTAAACTGCTGGTACTTTCTAAGCCAAATTAGAACAAAGATATTATAAAACTATATTATCAAGCTAAATATACTCGATTACTTTCTGTCGCTCTTCTGGTAACACAATAATCACATCACTGCGTAATTTTCGGCGTAAAAAACTGTGATCCGTGCTTTTTTTATATTCTCTAAAAAATAGATACTGTTAAGGTACGGAAATGGTCCTTCAGGGACCAAAACAGATGACACAAGATCCGGGCTACATGGCGGATGCATTAAAATGTCTTACCCAAATTCTGTTAAGTTTTTTTCGGGTAATTCAACATTATATGTGCTCGTGTGTGAGTAATGATGCAAGACAATGCTCCTTCCGTTTATTTTGCTCATCGTTGACTGACGGAAGTAACTTAAGTGAACCTTTTTGTCACGTGGCAACAACTTAGAATATGCGATCCCTTTTCAATGCCGTCAAACAAATAGCATGACATTCCTTGATGTCAATCTGAACTTTGCCACAAGTTAAGCCTTTTTTTTTGTTCTATAACCTTCTTTACACATGATTGTTGATATATATGATTGACCAGCCGTAGTCAGCTAGCTCAACTTCTAGATCAGGTATTTTTCTATAAGGTTTTTTCTATAAGAAATGAAAACAATCGAGTAAGTCTTCTTTGCGTCAACAGGTTTTTGTAGCTAGCTTTTTCAAATGGCATTTAGTGATGTCATGGCTACCCACGTGTTGGTCGCGCTTAATTTTCGCAATAATTCCGTCCACTTCCTTTATAAAAGTTCGATGCGCTGACATTTGCAGAATAAAAGTGATAGAACATATATAAACCGTTTCTTCCGATAATGCGTTTTGATTATAGACAGTATAATTTTTTTTTTTTTATGAGCCTGTATAGTGTTTGTGCTCTTATTTTGATGAAGTTACAGAATATAGCGGATTCAATTTAAATCATCTTCAAAACGCGTCATCTTGCATCTGACTAGAAGCATTCGATCAATTTTAACGCATCCACTACTATCACACCTCAGCTTTCAAAGAGTACCTGGGCCGGCGCGGCTCGTATTACCTGAGATCTTTGAGCTGAAAGGCCTCTAACTGGAAAAACAACCGGTAATACTTTTTTCGATTACTCAATACTTGCGGCTCCACTCTCAAATAGCTTAATACTATAAAAACATGTCGTTTGGTGTAATTTGCTTTCGAGCATTTAGCCTAGGTAACAGGCTCATTACTTTGGTAGCTTAAGCGACTACCTTTAGAAAGTACCTTAAACAAGTTAATTTAAACGTAAGTACTTTGGGTAAGTTAATTGGACCATACACGGGCAAATACGCCCCCATCCCCTATCAAGCGTTAGAAAAATAAGCTAATGAGTGCCAGCTATAATTCCGCAGTTCGCGGGTAGTTTTCACGGTGCTTAATTTTGCTGGCAGGGTCTATAGTTATCATCGACCTAAGGATGGACCTCCGAAGCTTACCAAATCGACATCTGTCTAACAGTTGACTGTTCCAAAGTCTAGTAAAAGTTTATGCGGAAGATAGCTAAAAACTTTAATTATCAACAATCTACATATATTTTTTACTTTTACGGTAAAATAGAGAAAAAATAATTCGCTAACACGTCATACTACGCAGACGACACTTCAGATGTCGTATATAGGCGGACAATTAAGAGGAGTGAATAAACATAAACTTTCCTGTTGGGCTTATTTACCTGTTCCTGGTTTAGTGGCACGTCTTCTTTTGTGTCGATTTATTTTGATCGTTATTGCAAAACCCAGTGTTTTTAGCCATGGTACTTGCTCGACTCAGACATGCGTACATTTACACACACACACGCCAACTGGCAGCCTGTAAGCAAAAAAAAAACAACGTAAAAAACAGCAACAGTTGAAGCCTGTTGAAGAACAGTATACATTTGTTTATCATCTCGGGCGGCATTGCCCTTCGTATCTCGTACTCGCATTTCGTGACTGCCGTATGTTACGAAACAACGTGAGGAAGGCTTCGTCGCCCTTTCCTTGAGAGCGGCAAGCACGGACGGAGCGACCGACGACTCTCAACCGGTCAACACTCTCCGACCGCTAAAACGCCTACCGCTATTGCTATTATAAGCATTATTATTATTATTATTATTATTAGAAGTACTTCTATTGCGTCCTGCGTGCATTCGATCTGTGTGGTGTTAATTGTTGTTATTATCACAAGACAAGCAGCCACCCTCGCCAACTTTTGCCATACACATATTGTAATTGTGTGTTAGCTTGTCTATGCTGGCTAGCTGTGTTTGTTGTCGTCGTCTACGACGTCGTCCTTAGTTACCAGTAGCACACACATCAGCGTGACAAAACAGTGTCAGCATGAGCGGCGATTGCAGGGCAGTAGTACATTATAATTGCCCGATACCTTTCAATGAAGTCCGGCTTCGGCCTTTTCGATCCTTTTGAAACTGCTGGCCTTTAACAAGGTATCAGCTCCAAGCAGATGCGTGTGGTTTGCGGACTTTTCAACGTTGCGCTATCTAACTACTTGATCTGCCGGCAAACTAAGTTATCCGTGTGTGAGGTACGATCGAACGCTTTGGTGCGCTCAGCTGTGACGCTTGCGAGCTAAAGCCCCTTCAGTGGAGTTATTTCGGAACAGCAGCTCGGCCAGTGTTTAGTAACTGTGTTACCTACATGCTCGTTAATTTCTTCGGCAGTAGTTACCTTTCATACAATCATATCCACGGGTCACTTCGAATCAGCCTAGGCAGTACATCCATACTAAAGTTTGTTTCTGCCTGTTGTCAGACGCTGCTACCGTCGCTGCCGACAACTAGCTCTTCCTTCGCCCCTCGACTTCCCCGCTCACCAGCCCACTCCCTTTCTCGTATTCATGGGACTTCTTATAGCTTCGCTTGCTCCTGGGTTCTTGCCTTAGTCATGCTCCGTTTGCTGTTGCCTGCGGGGTACAAACACGGCGACCGAATATTCAACAAATAGCATCGCTTCGCTTGTAGCAATAGCACTACGAGTCGCGGGGGCAAGCGCGGGTGCCGCTAGCAACGGCACTGTCGTAACAGGATTGTATAGCAATGGTGACGGTATGAAGTAAAGGAAGTGAGTTGGTCAACCAGGCAGTCTAAGTGAGTGAGCCAGCCAGCGTACGCGATTGATGAAGTAGAATGCTGATGGGGCAAAGGCGAACTGAACAAGTCACCCCAATATTCAGCGCTTGTTATGGCCGTACCCCCAAAAACGTATCACCGTTAGCGAAATGGATAGATCGCGCCAGCCTTTAAAAGGTTGGCTATCACATTTAACTATTGTAGTCTTCGTGGCACCTCTAAAAGGCAGTGAATACCCCTAGATGTGTAACTATTTTATAACAGTATTGTATGTCTGTATGTTCGTGGCTTTCTAGGGATACGATAGCTGGCACAATAACACTAGTAGGCAAAGCCTTGCAACGCGAGAAAGGCCAAACAAATAACGAACGGATAGCGCCCACGGGGCAGACGGCGACGGTAACTAAGATCTGCACAGAGGGATGAGCGTTAGTCAGCTGGTCGAACGCTCGATGCGGCAGCAGTGGCAAGACTGATGATCTTAGCACATAAATAACAGCAGCGGCAATTCAATCGGCTGCTAGAAGTGTGTCAAGAAAAAAAAAAAGTACTTTTCTTATGGACTGTTTTTTTGTCCGGTTCATTGGCGACTCTTTCAGGAGTGAGTGATTAAGCTGTATCGTTTGTGATTTATGCAGCAGTGATTGCTGCTACTGTGTACATCCAATGTACAACAGCACATCAGTTTTTGCTGCCAAAAAATTGGACGACAGTTCAGCTCGTAACGCCGTGATTTAGAGAATGCTAGTGGTGCATTAGAAAAACTGTTTGACGCACACATGTTTGTGTTTCTATTTATTATGGTATAGATAGATTAATCGTCACTGGATCTCATCAGTGTCTCCCTTGGTGCTATCATTGACGAATTAATAGTTCAAGTGTTCAACAGCTGTGCCTACGCCATCGAAATCACAGCCGGTATGGTATTCATTTGATTCATAGAAATGGCTCTAGCACTTCAATTGCATACAAGCGTAGGAGAGGTACGAAAATATTGCAGTCTTCATCTTCGCAGCTTGTGGTTCGTCATGGCGAAGTGTAAATGCATCATGTAGACTTATGCTACTCCATCTATTACAGACTGAAGTCAGTCTTGCTATGCTTTTTCTTTGACGAAAGTTCCAGTCACAGTATCTGTGCTGACACGGGTGTGCGTGCTTTCTAGTTATAGCAGGAACAGCTGTTGTTAATGGGCGCACAGTAATGATGTAGTGCACCACGTGTTTCATAGCGAAGTTTGTCTGTCGCTAACACGCACCTCCCCGTAATGCCTACTTTGTTTCATCATAGTTGCCTCCACTATTCCATGCTGCAGATCTGTTCTGCTTTGTTCGAGCTATCAGACGAGCGGCCCGTCGTTATCTGAACGCGGTTCATGACTCCCCTGTCTAATAAATTCGATTTATCCTATGGTTCGTCCAGGAGTCGTAGACGGAAATATACGAGTCGCTAATCCATTTGGTGTAACTTCGTTGAAAAAATGTTGACCCTGTCACTCTACAGCACCGTGTCTCAGAGGTAAACGTACCTGATCCGAATGATCAAAATGGCTAAAAGACGAGATTGACGAAACGGAAGAATGCATAGGATTTTGGATCTTATTATGGTCGAAGTATTGTAATAGGCAGCATCACTAGAGCTCTTAAACTCATGGATAGATGGGCTTGGTTTTTACTTTACAAGCTGTACTGCTATAGGACTCATGCCTTCTTTAGCCTGTGACCACGCTTTAAATTATATCGGCCTTCTGTTTAATTGTTCTCGTGAAAGGCGACTGTAAGATGAAGCCGAGGACGTTCATAGTGGAATTGACCGAAATGATAACGGTTGCGAGGTAGGGGGTCAGGCTTTCAAGAGCCCTATCGATGCATGGTGATGATCTCTGGCTTTTTCCGTAGCGCATATCTAGCAGTTGTGACACCTTCTGAGTGAACGGAATAGCTTGAATTTCAGAATAGTTAAAGCTCGCCTTGCACCGAGCAATACGCAGCCATAGTGACATCTAGACAGAAATGTTATGGATGACGGAAAATGCTGTGTTTACGTCAATACGTAACAGAGAAAGTAGTGGCGGCTCCAAGAGATGTACCTAAGACCAAATCTCCACTCGATGCTAGGGGCCATGATGTGGGTTTGATGGGCTGGAGAGGATCTTATACCCTCGAAAATGCTTAAGAAAGACAAGATGGTCAACAAAAATACGCTCATGGCTCAGTTGATCAGCCGATTGAATAAGGCTATCCAACAGCAGCCACCCGATAGAAGAAGAGTCACCTTCTTCCACAGCAATGCATGGCCACTACACATTACAAGGACCGCGGAAGCTGCCCCGCAAGCGCCAATGGGGTTCTTTTGTATCCATCACATTCTCAAGACATCTTGTAATTCTAGCACAAGCAGTGTATACATGGCAATGAAAAGAATCTTAAAAATTGGCCTGGCGAAATGTTCAGCATCCGATCTGAGAAGTTCTGGTAAGAAGAAATATGTCATCCGGTTGAAAGTTGGATGAAAACACGTAATAAATTAATACGTTGCTAAGATTGTTTATCGGTCGAGCAAGTTGTGCAACTATGTAATATAGTATTATCCTATTTCCCATATAAACATGTACCTTACACAGGGCAATCAATACTGAAGAGACTTATCACAGTAATGATTATAAATATTTAGTTAGCTCATTACTAGGTACGATAGTTTATCACTAATTGAGGTAGCTGAAATCTGGTCGGAAAAAAAAAGCCAAGTAAACGATAACAGCAGCAAGACGTGTTTTTTTTTTTTATAAATGGGAGCAATGTCGGGCAACGGTTAGAGGTGAAACCACGACGCTCTAGCTTTTGTTATTAGTTGTATGATATTTGTAACTTGATGTGCACTCCAGACTACAATGGCGCTTGCACCTGCACCATATTACTATTTTTTTTTACGCGACTTCTGCGCCGTTGTATGCATTGCCTTAAGCCTTTTCCAATTGAAACACGAACATCAAATCCCCTACGAGCTGTTTTTTTTTTAAGAGCAGAGCACTTAGCTATAAAGTATCGACAGACGACTGGTCCTATAATTGTTTGGCGACTTAGAAACATGGCACCTGTAATAGCGAAGGAAATAAAAAAAAATTGCGATAGAATACAGACAAACCGAAGGCGACCTGAATAGCAGCAAAACAGCCTGCAATATGGGCCTGGATCGTATCATACTTCGGTGCGCGCACGCAGAAGGAGGGATCACGGTGTCAACTTCTATTATAGGTATCTATCTTAATTTACAAATGCTTTAAGAATAGGAGAATAATAATAATAATAATAATAATATAGTTTCTGTTTTATTAGCTTCGCCGAAAAAATACGTTTGCTAGCCCTCTAAAATAGTGAAAACTGTTTCGTTTCTACAATGCAAATTGGCCTACGCTTTTTGGCCGCTCGTTCAAAACGGTCCTATTCGCTATGATCGTTCAATGGACGCCATGTCTTTTTTGTAGATAGTTCTCAGCAAATTCAATAGGTGAATGCGGTTTACGGGTGGAAGGCCCTGGCAACAAGGGGTAAATTCACGAAGAGTCACAAACAATGATCGACTTGAAATTCAAGTACTGAGTAATATTTATGGACAGAGCTTAAGTTCTCTTCAATATTTATCTTCTCCTTGAAGCTCAAACACAATGGTCTTATTCTAACACGTTTTCATCTCATTCTTAGATTCATGTGCGTCATAGATTAACTGACAATCTGGTTGGCTTCGCAGCTGTTATGTTCCCGTCTCTGGCACATTTTGCTTTAGCTAGCCAAGCAGTAAATAGTCGACGGCTTTCCACGATTGCCTGCGCGATTCGCACACGTTTCGTTGTTATCGGGGCGCTGCAAGCGGCACACGCTTTCAGTTGTGCGCGCGCAGGACGCCGACAAAAGCGGCAACGATTTGGTGACAAAACGTTTCAGACGCTAGGGCGGGGAGTTGACTCCGTTCGGGGCAAGAAAAAATACGTGCGAAACCGTTGATCACTGTCAAATATTCCCGATAATTTGCTTCTAACCTACCTCCATCATTGTAAAATCTCAACGGAAGTGGTAGAAAAACCGCTGTGAACACAAGCGATGGCAAGTTATTCGCTGTTTTCGATGGAGGCATGTAAAATAGAAAGCAATGTCATTGACACCGCTATACGTATACCCTAGCCGAACCAATAGTGGAATCTAAAAAGTATCAAGTGGCAACAGAATTACAAGAACTGGAAGGGGACATTTTAACTGTAGTCAGCCGCTAAACTCGAACTGTTAATGAATAGCTGATAAAGATATGGCTAGTATGACTGATACGGAAGAACCCGATTGGAGTGCCTAGAAGCTGACTTGATGCGTCGCGGTCTACAGGCCTCTAGCAGAATTTTAGCAGCGAATTGCGTACTCGGGGACAATTGCTCTTAGTGTGGTACCTGTATAAAGTTCAGAACCACAAATCTCCGCCAAACTATTGCAACATGATAGACTTGAGCACTGCGGTGACGTCTGCACGCTATATACGTCGCGATAATTTCAGATTACATGCCATGTAAAGGAGACCCATACCGGAATCAGTTTATTCCGCGTATCGTTCCGTTAACATTCGGTCGATCCCTAATCATTCTTGGTTAAAGCTGCAAACCACTAACGGCGGAGGAACCGTTGGTGATTAAACCATGAAACAATGAGTTTGTAGCTGATCTGCCTTCGATGATATAGCAAATGGTGGGAGAGCCTCTGATTCAAATTCGACCAGTTGATAATAAAAGTTTGAAAGCATCAGCGTGCCTCTAAACGTGGTAAGGTAGAGAATGAGCAGTGTCGCACAAACCAGCTAAATGAAGTCTCTATGGATGACTTGTTCATAACCGACTTAAGATGTGCTCTGTTATTATACAGTGATTTTTATGGAAAAGTTAACTAATCATTATAATGACACGCAGGTTTATCATTCTTGTTCATCGTATATTCCGTAGCCGCAGTAGAGTTTAATTTTCACGCTTGCAACGTATTCACGGAGCAAACCCGCCATTTTCAAAGTGCGCAGCTAGCACATCCTGTATAGGCCGTCTTCGGCCTTTGAAATCATTGTTCCGGCACCTCTGCCAGAGTTGATGATAAGTGAATGAGGTGTGGAGACGGCGTGCAGGACACAGGATTAGGATAAAGTAACGAAACAACGAACGACTTTCGCCTTAAACCTCATGAGTGATGTACTACACTATGATTTATAGCTGATAGTTGCTTAGGAAATGCCATTGATATTATAGTTTGAACTATTTGTGAAAAAGCCAATGGCCAAACTTCGCATGGAGATTAAGCTTCATGTTTTACATGACGACTAAACATAAATCGTATGTTTCAAAGAAAACCATTTACCGTGCGTTGGGCTGCAATGGTCCTTTACGTTCGATAGTATTGGGAAGTCGAACAAAACTTCGATAAGTAAAGTATCTCTGTCCTCTATATGAATGTCTACATACGCGTTTGGTTTAGAGTCATCTATGCGAACGAATGACATATAATATTCTGTAGATTATGATCTACTTATTAAAAGCGTTGAAGCAAGTGGTTGTCTAGATATCTAGCGTAAAAAGAGCTATTCAATCTATGTCAAATCTCCCTTATCAACTCTGGCTTCGCACCGTCTGGGCTAGAACAGATAGTATTTGGCTTGGTATACCACTTTATATATTAAATATTAAAATGACTAAATAAAAAAGGAAGGCCCCTCGAACTTGAGCCTAACCTCAATTTAGATCACCCTAATTTGATCCCTTTCGAATATCTATTAAACATAGAGCTAATATAACAAAAATGACAGAGGTCACTTATCACACTAAGAGTAGAAAACGAACAGAAGCTTATAATTAATTAAATAATTTAACAAGATTGCTCCAATGAACGCAGTAATACTGTGGTACCTTGCTTAGTTTTAATTCGGCCAAAAAGTAGTTCGCGTCTCGATCATTTTACGATAAGTAAAGTTAAAAACAGACAGTCAGCCAGTGAGCTTCGTCGCGTATCTAGCTGCCAGGTAGTGGTAACAAGGTTTATGATTTTACCGACTTTTTTCGTCGCAAAAACAGTAAGGGTTACAAAACAAGCCAGTTCAGTCTTAACCAGTCAACACCTTTGTTGTTACTTCGTGGGTTGCTTAGACGACGTCAGCTTAGTCAGAAACGACTGAATATAAGCTAGCTTCTGCTAAGATCTCTAGATGCAGTCATAGCAATAGATCAAAAGCATATGGATCATAAGGTAATTGGACCTTCATTGTGTCCAGTTAGAACGTGTTACAATCCGGACACCGAGATGTCGCTACGGAGAACATCTAGCATGATTAGTTATAGCACTCGTTGTAAGAAAACAACAAACGTTAGCGTTATATGCTCACTAAATCTCAATTCGAAGAAAAAGTTCGAAGAGGCTTTTAGACTTTTAGTACCTAAAATAGGCAAACAAGCAGTATAACTAAAAATGATGACTACTTAGTAAATTTTATACCGTGACCAGGATGTGTAAAGTAGATGAATGATTGGTGAAGGCCAAATACATTTGCGATAGACGTCCGCAAACTCGGTAAAAAAAGAATGCGATACCCAAGGGCAAAGAGCGCCGAAGACACTTGGCATGAAGAGCACCAGGTAAATATACGTTATTTCTACCTACTGCAGTACTAACTAGTACGCAGCTCATATAATCACTACCTTTAGATTGTAATTGCGGTGTTTTTTCCCTGTTCAGCAAAACAATATGAGTACGTTATTGTTGACGAAGGCCCAGTGGCATTGGCTGGCCTGGCGACGTTCATAATCATTTGCTACGTACGCTCTAGCACCTGGACGTCATCATCTGCGATGTCATGCAGCAAATTGCATGGAAAACGGTAATATGCACTATAAGAAAATCGATGCAGAAGATGAGCGTCACAATTCGAAGTGTTAGAAGCGTGTCGCTTGTTATTCGTAGTAAATTATTCTACGCAGCGAAACCTAAATTTTAAGTTAAGCGTTAACTTTGCTGATGAAGTTAGACAAACAAAACGAATTTGTTTCACTGTAAAATCGTGTGACTATAACAAATCTCTCTCATAATGCTAAAGGCAACGATTGTCTTGGTACCATCTTCTTCAATTCATTGGACTCATCGTTCTTTGATTTGGATCGTATCAGTTTAGCAAAGCTGTCCTCCCTTGTCGGTTACTGTGAACTTTCACCTTCTGCTCTTGCTTCGCGAAGCCGGTGAGGGCACTCGGTAAGGAGAACGATTCTGTAGGCGAGGGCGGCCTATAGTAGGTTTTTTCATGTGTAAGACTCACTCCGGTGACGTTAGACTGACTAGCGTCACACTGCCCAGATTACTCTGAGCACCGCTATAGATCTGCCCTTCTGTTACTATTGTGTTCAGCGTTGCTGGCAATTATGGCGACAGCAGTTTGTGTAGCGAAATGGCCGCTGAGACCACTTCGAGTGTTGACAGTTTGAACGTTCTTAACGGTCCGTTCCTCACGTAGGCAAGCATTGATAGCATAGAGCTTCTTGACAGTGTGTAGCAACCAGCTAAATCAGCAAGAATAAGACATCGGATTGAAAATTAGATTTGCGTAGGCGGCGCAGGAAGCACGGTGGTACAGGTCTCAGATGCGGCACGAAACTGCCTGCCTTACACACAGCAGTAGAGTTCGATAAACGGTACGTTCCAATGATTGAGGTCTACACACTGCTAGCGCTGTTCAACGGTTTCTAAAGTGCTGTGCTTTGATAATGAGCTGGCTGCATGTCGACAAAATGAGAGCGTCCTGAACTTAAAGAACGAACCATATGGCTATTCCAGCTAGACACTAGCTCTAAATGAATGAATAATGTCGATTCGAACCCCTTTTCTATAAACATCTATTACGAAAGCCCCATTACGTCTGCTTTGCCCGGAGCAATCCCCGCGCTCAGCGTCGTACAGAATCACGATGAAGATTCGTCTAGCGCGAGAATGGCGGCCCTGTCCACGCCAGAACTTCCAGCCGAGAGCGTCACTGCAAAAGATCTCGCGCTTCATCACCCGAACCGGTGAGATAACAGTCGTACATTAGCGATTGTCTAATACCATATTGTTGCCACGGAGCGATAGAATCGATAGCCATGAACGTATATCTCAACAATGAACTTCAATGTCTGTCCTTTGTGTCTAGCGTAAGCGTTGAAGTCGATCGAACCTTACCTGTGTGCATTACTCACTAAACGAAACCTAGATCCCACTTCATCCTGATCGCAGACTTCGTTAAAGTAGATCTAATAAATGTGGTGTCTGTGATACCACAGCTCGTTATGTGAAGATAACACAGTAATTTGATGATGAAATTCGTCGAGTGTGGGGCGACCAACGAATGATCGGGCAGCTTAAATTAGGTATCCGTTAGTGGTTCGTGCTATTCAATTGAATGTTAAAAAATGTATTTGTCTTCATTAGAGAGCGTTATTAAGGCATAACTAAATGCAGCGTGTCTAACTATACGGCTCCAATCTGACTATGCCGTTTGTCGACAATCAGTGACCGTAAACGTTACGACCAGCGGGGTTTTCCTCTTCCGTTTGACGGAGGCCGTCGTTGGTTGGCAAGGTGCCGCTTCAGCAGGCCATTTGACGTTTAATGTCGGGAAAACACTCTGTAATAGACATATCGATAGTTTTATACGAGCAATTCATGAATAGTTAACCGAAACAGAAGCTGCTAAGTAAGGACGACGATTGCTACTCATCATATTCCAATTCCAGAAAAAAGAGAAGTGTGCCAGGGTGGGATGAAACGGCGAGCGAGTACACGATTGTTTCCTTTTGTACGTTTAGCGTAGGCCAGTACTGTCAACGTCGGTTGGACAACACATCTTAATTCTAGTCATCTATGTCTATGCTGTTCTATGTCAAATGTCGTTTCGGAAATTTACCCGAAGTTTTCTGAACCGTAAGAGCTAACGCTGTATAGGATAAGCATTACACAGAGTACGTTGTCTTCTTCGAAAATACTGATTCAAATGGCCGTCTCTGTCCTCTGGACGCATTGACCTCCGAATACTTAAATGAAACTAGTGCAAAATAAGCATCGCCTCGCTGACATAATTGGCCTAACTACATACAAATAGAATAATGGTGAAGACGAGAGGTATAGCAACCAATTCACTTGGCCTACAGGACCATCCTTTATTATTCAGTAAAATAGCACCGGCTTGGCCGAGTCTATAACAGCTGAAAAACTATCTAGCTATGTTATATTAATCTTTTCTTTGTAGGATAAATAAGGATAGATTGCGGCATTAGGAGACAATGTACTCACTAGTGTCTGTACGGAATACGTTTCTGATCGAAGTAACATCCCGTAAATGTGTATGTAGTAAACACAAACGTTTACCGGTCGATAACCATTTAATCAGCTCTTGTCTATGGGAGCATAGTTTATTGGAGTTATTCTCAGTAAATATTCTTTCACATACGGATTGGTATGTAAGATTATGTATCTATTACTGGTCTCTATTGAATGATATGCCATTGAAACAATTTTCCATTATTTACGATGGATTGCTTTATGGCACCTGTAAACGAGAAATAAACAAATATGTTAGCATCATTGTTTTTTTTTTCTCAAGGGATTGATACACCGGACCGAGATTTCTTTGTCAGTTGTCAAAGATCGTCCTATAACCCGAGCTAGAATGGCATCAGTCTAATGAAGGACAGAATTTTCCGTGGCACATACAGAGGCATCGTCTTCGTTCGGGATCCGGCAGTTCTAACTTGTAGCGATTAGCGTAACGTTGTTTTCAGTTAGTCGATTAGACATGTCCCTGAATAAAATCGATGGGATCGTTTTGCGCATCTCTGTTGCGGATAATCTCCCGGACAGGTGCGAGCATTCAAGTTTCGTCTAAACATACGGCAACAGGAAAACGATAGTGGAAAACTGAAATGCCCAGTGAAAACAAACGTAATGGTCTCCTTACGTTACCTATATCTAGTCTAGTCATAATTTTCTATACAATTTCCTACCAGCTACGAGTCAGATCGATCTTTTATTAAGCGATAAACGTATTGCCAGAACAAGTACTCGTCGTTAGTCTCAGATGACGGGACTACCAATCTAGTATTAACCGATGACTATACTTCGATCTGAGTCAAATACGCATCCCGGATCTTCAAGATCATGACAACGAATGAGAGTTTTCCTCCCGGTTCTCTAAGCACACAGTCATTTACCAGCGAGCCAAACGTATGTTCAAAGTATTTTACTATTGTACTGTCACCTGTTACGCATTAAGGACGCTGTAGCTATCGATATTGCAGATAGCCTGATTGGAATATTCGCCTGTCAAGTGTTCGACTGACTCATTTGACAGAAGATTAAGCCTAGCAAGTACAAGATTGATCGATTACTGTCTTCGTAGAAGCTTCACAATCTATCAGTTATCACCGGTTAGCGCCCCACTCCAGCTGGACCTTGCCTTAGCATTTGCAATCATTCAACTCGGTACGCTCAGCTAATTTGCCCTACCTGCGATAATACTAGCACTAGTTCATATTCCTTAGGTGGAATGTTTAAACACGTTCCGGGCATAGCTGCTGGCATTCTGGCGCCTACTACGATTTCTGCCTCGTGATCGTTTTGGCTGTAGGAGTAGATGAAGCCTGAGCGCTACGTCTATGATGCGATGGAAACTATCAGAGTCATTTCGATTCGAGTAACGAAGGCGAAGTTATCGATTTCCGCAGAAGGCCAGTTGTTTTTATGAGGTTCGAGAAAGACCCGCACGATTCTGACATGAACCGATAGTCGTTATAATAAGGCATTTGATATTCTTACAGAGCGCCCTTTTTGTATCATGGAAAAATAAAATATCCGCCAAATTACATATCGTACCAGCGAATGTTGCCACTTTCTGAGAATATCGCTTACCAGTTCCATATGGTCGGCTAAATGAAAATGGTCGAATGGGGACGTTTTGTTTGCCGAAACAAAATGGCCGACTCCGTATGTGTGTGTGTGTATAGTTGAATGTAGATGTGGCACTATTGAAGAACCAGTCATTGAGCACAGATCATACCAACACTAATGCCTATCAGCCGTTAATTATATGAGCTAGCTAATGATGGAACTCGACGGTTCACAATCGCATTGGCATGAACGGACCATACCGGATGTTACGGAAAGCAAAATTTCAATAGAATAAATGTTTACCTCGTAGATTTTGTCGATTGTTTGTGTTTTTTTTTTTTGTCGCTAATTATTGAAACAACGAAGACGTGCTAGGCCTATAGAATACAAACGCAGGCCGATATTATCTAGCGGCTAAGAATTAAATTTTGTGCTATAGACTGAAACATGATCGGTAAAATTACGCAGACGTACGGCCAGTAAGTAGCCCCAGTGGCATTACACGTTCGAATGATAGGACCGAAAATTTGGCCGTATTGTATTTCGTGTGAAAGTTTCAAAGGTAACTTTGTAGGGACATTTTCCGGTACGATGAAGGGATGTCGATTATCGGAACACGAGATACCACAAGGTAGTGACAAGCTTGATAATTAGCAAGGTGTGGCTACGTTGGATGAGTTCGCGGCATGTAACTTGTATTTCTATAGACGTGAGAAGCACGGGTAGGTCGCTGATAGCAGAGTCAGACGATTTCAGTAGTTTCAATTGTCTGATCTACGATTGTCGATAGACGGCAAGCTACACCGGTTATCCGGCCCGACGGCAGAACTGCGTAGGCATTTTTATTTCCGTGTAAATTCTCGCTAGTTTAACGGTACTCGTTCGTATCGAAACAGTAAAACGTGACTTTTCCTATTGTACAACACTATCCAATTAAACAAATTTTATGCAATATCACACAATGTTGAAATATATGCAACATATTACCTTAAAAAGGGCCAAACTAAACGCGTGAGAAGTCTGTAAATTGAAAACAAGCTGGCAAGTACCACCAATTTATTATCAAGGCTGTCGAGAGGGCCACACTATAGATCTGGCAACGTGAATAATTTTGGCTCAGCTTGGCATACCAGCCAAACTGTATGGGTTCCTAAATAACATGTTTATTTTTGCAGTTACATTTGCAGTTACAGTTGTTGACGTCTCGATGTAATCTGGTACGTATTTCCTACATATAGGTAACAAACTTGCGACGTATAGTTGATGTAGGATCTTCTAAAAAAAAAAGAGGGTATCGGCGCACGGCCCATTAACATCACGTATCCCGTTATCCAACCAGGTCGCTGATCTTTCAGATGGATGTCCTTCATTTTTCGACCTATAGATGCTCTTTTGGAGATAATCCTATCGGTCATGGACAGCCTGGACTGCGTGGGTGAGATGATCGCTGGACAATTAGATCCTCACGGTCGGACACTTTTTTCATTTTTTGTACTACGTGAGATCATTTACAGTTAACTGTTTTCATGTAAATATGTTGTTGCACGAACAATTATGCGACACATACGATTATTCATACGCTATTCTATAATTTTGAGCCTTAAGGCCCATATTAATGAGCAACATCTAACCTTGCAAGTGAGTTGGCTAATAAACAAGCCCGTTAAAAAGGTAATGTAGCCTCAGCCTTAAGCATTGGGAACATTGTATATTGATCTCGTTTTCCAAACGTCTAAGATATTCCAGAATTATGTTTATTCAGTTGAACATATGCCGCAGTAGTTTTCCCGCCGAAAGACTCAGCTGCGGCGTATCTTTGTCCAAACTTGTTGCGGCCGAAAGCAGTAACAGGCCATGTTTGTCAACAGATTCGAATTGGTACCACTGACTACCTTTTTAGCTCCGAGATCACAGTAGACTTTCGAACGATAGTACTCTGGCCTAGGCGCAATTTAAAATTTCAGCAAGTTCTGCGTCTTCAACACGTTCGATTTATACGATCTATGAGAAGTGACGGGGAAAGGTTAAGTAAGTTTTGCGGATCCGATCAATATAGGGGTTCTAGCACACCACGTTGTCTACCTTGGTTCAACTTTTGAAGTAAACCTTTCATCGGCTTATTTTGAAAAGCTTTAGTAGTGCGCTTAGAAACCTCTCTGAAGTTTATCGTGACATGCAAAAAGAATCTGACCGTGTAGATTCATTACGTTATCGTATCGTTGAGCATTTGATTTATTTGTTGATTTATAGAGATTTACTGAAGACTGATAGGTTTTGTTGGGGTGTCTAACGAGATGGGTGAGTAAACCGATCCGTTCCTTTCTACGATTGGATTTCAGAGGAGGAGGAGACTGCCAACGACCCAATGGGTGGCAGCAGTACCCAGAACGGCGCCCCTGGGACAGGCGCGCCCAGTGCAGCGAAACCTCGCGTGATTCTTGACGGGTGTTATTATCGGTATCCGAACACAACGAGCCTCCGGTATCAACTACAGCTCTACGAGAACGAGTTCGTCTTTCAAGCAAAAGGTTCGATTTCAAAGTTTTTTTTTTTTCGGATCATCGTAAAGTACGTGCATTGTATTTTAATCGCTGGATTCGATGGAGACATACCAAACCGACGACTTTGTAAGAATTTGGCAAGGTCAAACTTATCATTTGCTCTGCTATATATTTGATTCATAGCATTAAACCTAGTTATAGCCGATTCTAGATTTGACCAAGCAAACCTTTCTACAGTCCACCGGCCTTCAGTTGGAGCTCTCGCGGACCTAAGAGGGCGAAAGTTATTTTATAGGTTTCCGAAATAAGTTCCGAGAAATTGCGGAACCAGTACGTAAAATCTTGTGGAAGTCACATAATGCAGCTTACTGGAGAAAAATCACGCTTGAAAAGCAAACGACTTGGGTGTAAAGAATTGTACAAAACTGAATGGTTCTAAATGTTCTTAAATAGACGAAACGGAACATTTGATTCGCGTGCTTACACAAGTTAGCACAAGGTGCGATGCACAAGTTACAAAAGGCGCTTAACTTCGCTGTCTATACAACAACACCACTTCGGCCTAGGGTGTTTGGTTAACATCACGACGAAAAGCGATTGTAACGCCAATTTTAGTACTTCAGTGCGTCGAAGCAGGTCAGTCCATCAGGCCAAATCAGACCATTCTTTATGCTATAAACATCTGAAACATTTTACAGCAGACATTTTATCGCCATCTATAAGCAGCTTTGATGATCGCAAGAAGTCCTGAGTATAAAAATGACAAAAAAAAATACAGAAATACGTACTATGCCGTGAAATTTCCTAGAAAATCATTAGGCCCATCTCAGCGATAGTAGTAAATGTCATACAATACAACTCTACGCGCTAATCTAAAAAAGCGCAACAGATAAATATTGAACTTTAATAAGCTGGTAAGTAGATGCGCCATCGAGGCTTTTAAATAAATCTTAACCACCACTCTCCGCTGTCCCAGATATATAAATAAAGCAATATTTTGACGAAAAAATGAGTCGCTTGTATGTTCACGCTACTGAGGATCGCTTCTAACCTCTGTCCACTCTAACGAAAATACAATGAGATTGCTGCTTCACGCAGGTGAAGTTTCATAACAGTCTGATCCAAGCTTGGGTTTTACGGTGAGATCAAGTGGATGCATTGGGCATTCTGCGATTGTGCCCAGGTGGGGCAACAAGTGTACGTAGTTTTTCGTGTAAAAAAATGAAAACCAATCGTGGATGTTGCACAACGTCCACGGATCAAACACTAAGTGAAAGTCAAGTGAATAGATAGAAGACGTACTCGAATCATTCAAAGACGATCGTCATCCTCAAGACGAGGGACGGTGATAATGAAGGAAAACATAGTGCTCTTTGTGGTTTCTGTCGGCCGTCGGAGAACTCGCCACCCGCTTGCACCGTCAGTTAGCAAGCCAATTAAGAAGTCGCGAATATGTTCGACGCAAGAGACCAGAACCGTTGCGCAAGAAGTCCCGGGTTGTCCCTCAGTGAGGTGTGAACTCGTATGCGTAATGAAAACTATGTATGCGTTACCTAAACCCGTTGTGCTCGTCGGACCTAGTCGTCAGCGACCTCTTCCTATTCCTAGAATGAAATGAAGGTCTGTAGGGGGAGAGTTTTGACGAAGAGTCAAAATATCAAAATTAAAGATATGATAGGAAAGTCGCTGATCGAGCTGCTTTGACGATCCAATTTGGAAAAGTTTTGAAAAAAGGCGGTGACAAGGGCATTTGCATATCGGCAGAGATTTCTTCGACGAGGATAACTTGAATAAAAACCATTAAATAAAAACTTTCAATCTGTAACCGTATTAAATTTTGGTTGCGAAAATCGAATACGATCCAATTGCGAGAATGTCACTGAGCACCTAAAAGCTCTAAAACCAGACACAGAACTAAAGTACACAGACGGCGTGAATAATACTTTGAATCTTGCCTCTGCGCCACTGTAGGGAAGACGACAAGAATAAAAATGGAAGATGTCATTGGCTGTCACGTAATGCGGCTGAGCACGGCATCTTGTTCCGCGAATGAGCATTCCGCGTTCTTCTGCATCTACGCTTACCATTTAGCTTCAGGCAAAGGACTAAAGGGCGCCAGTGGCCTGACACGACAAAGACACACGTAAGTATTAGATGGCATGTCCATAGAAAAAGTCGCGCTTTAAAGGTTTGCTCCTTTCTCTGCCTAGATCGCGTTCGTCACCAGTATATTTGCCATTATGGTATAGAACAACGTCGTATAACTGTCAGACTCCTAGCATCAACAAATGCAAAAATAATTGATTCCACAGTTGGCAAAATATTTTCTTCAAGAGTAGAAATTGAGATCGCTAAAATAGAGCCTAAACAAATAAAGGCCTTCCAAAATTAAGGATGTAAATATGTTTACATCGTATAGGTTTTTTATCCTGCTAGTAGTTGTTTGTCCTCTTGTGGATGGCATTTGTCCTTACTTGATGATTATTTCCAATTTTTATTTTGTACATTTGTTCTCTTTATCTTAAACACACGTATACAGGTATGTGTTTGAGGTGGACGTGTGTGCCACATACGAGAATAATCTTCGTGCTGCCAGGAAATGGCAGAGTGCCTGTTTGTGGATTCTTCGAGGATACCGTTTCGAAACGAATCAAGGTAAGTTGTTATCAATGTTCGAGTTTAGCGTGCTCAAGCTTTTTTTTTTTTTTCTTATCTTCCCTGTGACTTGTCGAGAGTTGTTGAGACGATACAGTTTGGTCAGTCACGCTATCAAACGTGCAGTTTACGCGACAGATAGCTTCTTACTTTACCTTGCCATAAGATTGTAACTAGTACATCGGAAATTGCGTATGCCACTTACCTGCCAAAGACGATTTCATTACGATTATGTTTCTACACACCCATTGACTTTTCTTAACTTGGTCGTTTCTCTCAGATGTGTTTTTCTGCATATTAGATATTGGTCCAAAAGCGTAGATGTAGATCCATTTCTCTTCGATCATTGTTACTAGTCATGTAACCAGCATCATTGTTGCAACACGCATTTCGTCTCTATGGACGATCCGCCGGTAGTCGCGTCTAGGGTTTTCGTCGTCGTCGTCGTCGTCGTCGTCGTCGTCGTCGTCGTCGTCGTCGTCGTCGTCGTTGTTGTTGTTGTTGTTGTTGTTGTTGTTGTTAGGACAGCTATTCCTGTGTATACTTTTAGCTACGGCTATCCGCACCATTTAGCCTAAATCGGCCGACAGCGGCAGCATTAGCACGTAGATTGCTGCTGTAACCGTTATTCGTAGTCGTCGTTGTCGAAGTATGGATAGCGCGTTATGAGTACATTGACGCGATGCGCGATTTGGGCAAAAGGTAAACAAACTGGAAGCAACCGGCTGCCACATATCGATCGACCTATAGAAAAACACAGATATGAATACGACGCCATCGCCGCGCGAGCAGACCGCCGCCCTACTACCAGCGCCATCCTACAAGCGGTCACATACGCTAACAATATGATTTAGACGCATGTGCTGGCATGTGGAAGTATTTCGAAAGTATCAATCTGTCGATTTCATTTAATAACGCTACCAACAATAGAAAGTCAGGGAGAGGGGGGCAGTGAGCTTGAATGAATACAACAGCAACGAACGGGAGACTGGTTTGTATATTTAGGTTTTGAAACGTAAATTTCATTCGTGATCGCTCGGCAGAGCAGAGGCGGCATGAAAAGTAAAGGGCAAAAGAAGACTGACGAAGTAATAGCCGCTCTAAGTAGATCTGAATGGATTTATAGATGTAAGTTGAATTTGCAAAGCTGCTGCTTGCTAATTAGTTTTTTTTGCATCTGCTAATGTCTAACGGTCCAGTTAAATATTGTCTATTGTTTGATAGTGCGTCCTGAAATAGCAAATACTGAGTTTTATAACGCTACGTTCGTTCTTATTGAATCCGATCGGTGTTGTATTTTACTATGCGGCATGTGGTAACCCAATGGTGAGTTGGGAGGGGGAAAAAAGGGACTTAACCAATAACCAGATAACCTTTGCAAGCTTGACGAAGAGGCAGCGGAATACCGCTTACCGTTTTGCGCTTTGACTCTTTATAGATACTGGAGACATTATTGTTCCCGAGTCATTACCCGCACAGCGGCGCTATCTCTGTCTCGTTAATCCAAAATCAGGACCAGGTCGTAGTCTCGAGATCTTTCTAGACCGTGTGCGACCCGTTCTTTCCGAAGCTGACATCTCTTACCTGATGCTCGTTACCGGTACGTGAACTTCATCTCTATTTGCTTCACCAAATGTGTGCACTATTCGAAATACGGACAGCCGTATCGTGATAGTGATCAGGACTGATCAAACGACTACGCAACGTCCACTAAAAAACTTGAATCAGAGCGTTTATGATTCGATCTAGTTTTGTGGAATAGCTAGCACTACTACGAGCCTACCCCTGTGCATTTATCGGTTATTATTATTATTATTAACGCTATGTAATCTTCAGAGCGGTTCAACCACGCTCGTGAGTTCGTACGAAACCTGGAACTGAATCAGTGGAGCGGAATTATTATCGTATCAGGAGATGGACTCTTACATGAAGTGTACAACGGTCTCATGGAACGACCTGATGCTGACCAGGCCATCAGAATACCAGTTGGAATTATACCCGGAGGCTCCGGAAATGGTCTAGCCAGGTCTATCTGCCACGCTTCTGGGTATGCTGTTTACTCAACGTGCGCTAGCAAATATAATGTATGGATAAGAAATACTGCCTAATAAATATTAAATATTTAATAAATATTAAATATATATAAACTAAAATAAAGCAAATATAGCTTTTTTGTGTGTTCTGTTTATCTGTTATAAACAGAGTAGATAAAGTAGGCTATTATGTAATAGCTTACGTTATTTATACAGGTTGTGTATCGTAAACAAGCCGGTCTAATACCTGAACGCGATGCGTAAACATGTAACGATACTGCCTGTTGCATTTAACATTACATTGAGTACTTGTGTAAACCAGTGTTTCATTATTGCTTAAATCGGCTGTATTTCAATGTCTTTTACTAACGCTCTTTATTCTAATTTAAATCTATCGACCGCTTTTTCGTTGTTACATTGTTATGTCAGCGTTCTTGAGTAGTCTGTCGCGTCTATGATTTAGGGTGACTTGAAGCCCACAGTACAGCCCGCAGCCTGCACTAAGAGTAGGGTACTGTCCTATTTACCTTATTATAGAGCCTCAGCAACTCCAGACTCAACGAGATCGTCCTAGATATTGCCTGAATTAGGAAAAAAAGCAAATTTGAAGAAGAACGGTCCTAACGGCTCCGTTGGTCATACCTGATCGTGGATCGGAGCTATGATTATATATAGCCTTGTAGATACTTAGGCATTAGGAAATAACCGTGGCATTTGATTTGCTAATCACTTCCTTGTAATAAGTGTGACAGATCTTTTTCACTCGTGCTTACCGACAACCGATGAAAATTGCGCCGCGTTTAACCTTTGGCACGCCGTTTCTTTTCCAGGGAACCATACCTCTCCGACCCAGTCCTTGCCTGTACGCTGAGTTGCGTAAAGGGACGTGTACAACCATTGGACCTGTGCAAGATTGATATGCCTAAGAAGGAGCCAATCTATTCGTTCCTTTCGTATGGCTGGGGTATCATGAGCGACATCGACATCGAATCTGAGAAGCTTCGCTCTTTTGGGGAGATTCGTTTTACACTTTGGGCATTATGGCGGATTTTTAGTAAGAGTTGTTTCATTGCAAATTAACTAGTTGGTCATGTTTTATGTGAAATCATTACAATTTGTAGCATAGAAAGTTTGTTACTCACCGGATAACATAGAGGGCTAATAACGTGACACACACTTTACCACTAGGTCTTCGAACGTACTCGGGGAGGGTTTCCTATCTTCCCGCCACGGAGCAACGACTCCGACACGTGCCAGTGATCAAGAAGAGTTCGGTGCCTGCTGGAGAGGTTCCAAATAGTGAGACGATACAACCCGAACAAAAATGTATCATAGACGAAGAACCAATTAGTGATGAGCCATTAGCGTCGCCATCTTTGACCAGCCCTACGTTGAATAGCAAACAAACGAAATTAGCTGGAGCTGGATTTCGTAGTTTTGCGTCGGGAATTCCAAACGATAACTTTGTCGATACGGAGCAGGTTAACGAGTCCAGGTGGGTCTGAGATAAATAGTAAAGTAGCAACCCGTTGCGTGTATTCGAAGAAACCTCCTTTTTGCTAAAAATAGCCAATACTCATTTTTTATCGATTTTAATCGAGGAACTAAATTTTCTTGTATTTGGCTGTCGTTGCCGGTTTTTAACTGCATCGTGTTTATCTGCTCCAACCTGAGTAAACACTGAAAGTAGTTTATGTTAGTAGAAGAACCGTGGCTGTCTGCAGACACTCAAAGCAAGCGCATCGATGCACCATCCCCCGTCTGGTAAATAATGTCAAAGACAATCAATTTAGAAGGATGGGCAACGTCATTTTTCTGCCTCAACCTGGGTGGGGCACTCGGGGTGCGCTGTCTCGACAGCCCTTTCAGAATCAATCTCAACGTGAATAACAAGTTCTAACGAGGCGTGAATATGCGTAGCTGATAACTTTATTGTGTTCGAAATTAATTTTTTCAGAAAAATTCAAGATACAAATAATTAGCAGATGCAATTTAGTAGTTTCTATTAGCACAAGCTTATTGAGTAACGTCAGTCAACAGTTACTGATCTCTCGCTCGCTCGCTCCCCCCCCCCTCTCTCTCTCTCTCTCTCTATCTATCTATCTATCTATCTATCTATCTATCTCCCTCTCTCTTTCTCCCTCTCTTTCTCCCTCTCTCTCTCTCTCTCTCTCTCTTTCAGAGATGAGAGCACTGGCTGAGATTGGCGAAAATACGTTGTTATTGAGAAATTGAATTATGCAACAGCATAGAAGAAGCCACTATGTCCTTTTTCACTGTACGGCCTATTCTAGAAATTTATTAATACGAAAAACATTTTTAAAGAGCCTTACCGGTCTATAGCGTAGTAATCAATAGCATACGGTATAGCTAGTTGGCGACAAGGCTTTGTCGGCCTTGTAGTCACTTAGACACATGGCCTGAATCAGTAAAAACGAAATCGAACAGTGACATTAGCTTTTTTCAGATTTAAGTCCATTGTTAATTATTTCCATGCCTTAAAGAGGACGATAGATGGCGTCGCTTATCCTAAGATTATCTATTGATAACGAGATCAGGCGTGATTAGATTACATGTTGAGAAGCTTGTTGGCTTAATATATAAATTCTTAAGAGAAGTATGCCAAAATATTGTTCCGCCATACTGACTTTAAGCTTTGTTCTTATTTATCTTAGAAATCATAGAAGTGGGGCCAGGACGACGCAATCAATGGGAATTGATAATAATCCTTTTGAGATTACAAATAGATAGTTTACGTGTATGATCTGGTCTATTTAAGCTAACATAGTTAAAATATTGAAAAAAAGATGGGATTGTTCTATACATATTATGAAAGTTAGTGTCGCAGAACTTCTGGGAAGGATTGAGCATTGTTTGAAATTTGACAACATTTACAACGATTATTATTGCCGTTATATTCTGACCATTGAAAGCTTATAAAATAACGTTTTCATTTCAGAGTACTTCGATCTCGAAGTGTTTTTGAGAACATCAGTAAGGAAATTACGGGAAATGGACCACTGAAGCGGGTCGAAGACGACGGAATTAGTGAGATACAAATCTAACCACTTCTCTGTTAACGATTCGATCAACAGCAAACAAGCATTCATGCAGGGACTTCACTTTTTTTTTTCTTTTTATAGGCTAATAATAGGCACTCTTCTCAAATTTCCCATTTAAATTCCTAAATATTATATTAACAAACAGAGCCTATCGTTCTTATACAGATGAAATTTGTTTCTTCGCCTGATTTTAGATCGCTGCAAAAATTTGGTAGAGCACGTAACGGTATCTGAGTTACGGCATGCGCCACCGCCAAAAAATCGAATCTTCAAGGGCAAAGGCTCCAAGGCTGAAGACGACGATAAGGACAGCATCGATCAAAGTGTGGCAGCAGATGTCAATGGAAATGCTCCTAGTAGGGACACGGAGCAAGCGGAAAACAGCGAGCCGCAAGACACTTTTCCCGGTGTCGATGATCCTCTGCCCCCTTCGTGGCAGGTTGAGGAAGGGCGCTTCGTTATCATCTACAGTTCGCTTGTCAGTCATCTCGGCACCAAACTGTTCTTTGCGCCGCAGGCCCGACTTGACGACGGTGTCTGCTGGCTGATGATGATCAAGGGGGAAGCATCACGACGACAGATTGCCTCATTCTTTATTAATCAAGAAGTGGGCAGACATGTTGACCTACCCTGGGTGCGGCTTCTGCCCGTCAGAGCATTTCGAGTTGAAAGCTTCGACGATAGCATTATGACAATCGATGGCGAAGTGGTCGATACAAACTCAGTACAAGTACGTGTTTTACCGAAAAAAGCTCGCATACTTAGTTTTTAAGTTGAACTTAGAAGAGAATATCGAAGCAAAGATCCGGGCCGAGTGTGTCGCCGCACTTGATAAATCAAGCCAGTGATAAATGTGCACAAAAGGGGCAAATTTGTTGCGAATAAACAAGTCGAGTAAAAATATTTATAAAGTTCTCATGGATATTCTAGGACTCGATGGGCAAGCCGCAGCTAACACACCGATACAATTTTGTATAATAGATGACGGTTAGCGATCGTGCACTTACCACGCGTAAGTAACGGAACAGTCGAGTGTTCGCGGATATAGATGCGGAAATTGTATTTCTATATGATCATTTTATAGAACAATGCTAATGCGGAAGCGCATGAAGACGTGCTACAAGTAAGTTGTGTGTAGAAATAGGCACTAGTATGCCCATATAATCTGATAGGAGTAAAATTCAGTGAAGCCGACAAAGTACAATGTGAGAAGCTAGTGCGGCGGCGACATAAATCTCGCATTTTACTTTGTCTTGCTACTATAATTATCTGCTGAATTTAAGCACAGTGCTATAGCGGCTAAACGTAAAAGCTATTGAGAATGGTTAAGTCCACTGGCCATCTTGGTATCACGCAAAAAAAGGGGGAATGGGATAAAATGTAAGGTTGCGACGTGACGTTTTTGTTATATTGAGTTGTGTCAAGGAAAAAAAAGTTTCTCTGACACCTCATGATTTAACACATGAATAAAACCAACAATAGCAAAGGCCAGCACGGGGCTCGATTGCCTCAGTCTTCTGTGATGTTCGCTGTCTTCAGAATCACTCAAGTAGCCTTATGTTGAAAGCCTCACAATGTGTTTCTGTATCGCTGACGAAATAAGTAATCTGTAACGCTAGCTTTGTCGTACTAAATCGCTTATAAGTAAACCGCTAAGAAGGCAGACCAATTGCAGAATGGCTACGGTAAAGGGACCCAAAATATGCTCATATCTGAAGGATGTAAAAACAGAAATCACTTTTTCTAATAACGTAAGTTGGGCTAACTCTTTTTAAAAACATCACCTCCCTATTTACTTTAGCTAGCTGTTGTATACAGCGAAAGTGGGTCGATATTTGACTGCATTGAATGTCTATGAGGCGGTGCCTGGAAGGAGACAAGTGCCTTAGAGGAGTGCCGGCAACGAAGGAAATTCATGGAGCAACGCAGTCAGATCATGGTAACCAGGTGTTCCGTTTACTTTTCTAAACGGTGCTCAGGTGGTAGCCAAGAGGAGGGAAAGTTTTACAGCATAAATGTAAAAAGTAAAGGAAAAATAAGAGGAAAACGTTACAGAGTGCATCGCTGTTGTATTGCATTGCTAACGAACGAATCTTCGTTTCATAAATGTTTATAGTGTCTTCGCACAGTTATTGGGAGTAAGTTTTCTAATTTAGAATGATAATATTCGTTGTATGTTGGGGCCAACGACTATATCTAGGAATCAAATAAGCCGCAAGCCGTTGCGTTTATAATAAGAACATTGCTTCTCAACGCAATTTTCGTCCCAAACCGACGGCATAAACAGTAGCTTGTTTCTATTAAACAAAGTCTTTACAGTTGATTGCCAGTAGTAAAATTGCCATTATATATTTCATTAATGAGTATACCCCGTGGCCTTTTGCTAGTTACCTCTAATGTTACCTAGCGATACGCGTAACACAGCAACTTCGAGCTTATGCTGAATCCTTTTGTAAATATACAATAGATTTATGTGCACAGGTAATAAAATGTTGTGTATTTATTTAGAGAGATAAAGAAAATATCATAATCCAGCTTGTTGTGAGCGGTATTCCTGCTAAACTTACATTTCGCATGAAGTTAACTAAGGGCTAAATGAGAAATAAGCTAGGGTTCGGCTAGAAACGAAAAGCCGATTTTAGAGTCTCGCACTTGACAACAGTCACACACACAACACGAATCACATTTTTTTTGTGGATCAAAGCTTTTTTTTGTGTGAAGTTGATCAAAACACGCCATTGACGCGATTGGTCGAGAAGGTCGAAGAGCCTGACCCATTCACAAAAGAAGTTGGGACAGGGACGCCACAGGCGGAAACGAGCAGGTTACAACGACACTGCAAAGGTGTGTACGCCGATTTAACTATCATCTCGGCTCGATGTCGTGCTCAACAACCTGGGTCTAGCGACGAGAAGGTTGCAATTAATTTCCACCTAAATCACGACCCTGCGCAATTCATGGATAGGCTGTTTCAGGTCGCGGATTATGTTTAGCCTACGTGATCCCTGGGAAAACATTTGATTGAGACAATCTACTGTTTGTAGCTCAAACTAAGACCACTAGGCTAGGCTAACAGAACATTCCGAGTCGATACAAAGATTAGTTCTTTTCAAATAGAATAGAAATAAAATTCTGCGTTACTGTTCTAGCCTGCCGTTGGTCAACGATCAATAATAATTAATAAATAAAAAAAAAAAGGTTGTAATTATGATATGGTCTATTCCTTGCCAAGTCGCTAAGACGTTTCGAATCACGAGGTGGTTAAATTAGAAGTGAATTCTTGAAAAAGATGGCTGTTGATCCCGCGACGTATGTTTGTCCCATCTAGATATTGCTTAAGAACACAACGTTTATTTGTTATGGGTCGAAATCGGACCGATACGACGCGAATACAGTACAACGATGGCAATTACCGATTTCGCTTGGCCAGCTGGCATCTATCAGATAGCGTGTAGTGTGATAAAACAATTCACTTTGCCAATATTGTCGGAGTTGTCAAAACCTGGTTTTGGCTACGGCGGCGAAAATGTTCTAGCAATGTGATGCCTTCGAGTGCTTGGCCTTATCAGCCTAATGCTTCCCATACCTACCATGTCAGAGAGGCAGTCTATTTTCTCACTGATCCTAATTATTGTCGCTCTATTTATATCGGCATACAAGTATAGTTGGACCTAGATTCATGACCTCTCATATGTAGTGTGCTGTGTATCTAATAGAACCAAACGCCCAGACACATCATACTCGCGGTTGGGTGAGTAAAAAGCTGGCAAAAAAGGTTGAACGAGATAACAACTTACTGGGTGCTTCCTTCGCGAAACCGGTGCTATGTAACATAAAGGCTCCGAAAAAGAACGTACTCGTGCGTTCCTATTATAGATGTGCGATTTTTGCATAGGTGAACGTCATACTGTGATACGTCTTCAGCGGCTAGTAAATAGCAAATCCGTTTATATTAACTCACGTCGTCACATATGGACGAAAGACGGGACAAGTAAAATTTTTAAAAGTAGCACCCATGCTGTAGGGACGACCAGAAATGAACGCTATCCGGGAATCTAGGAGATGTCTGTACTTCTCACGTCTAGGTAATCTCTGGCGCAAACCGGTAGTGATTACCCGTTGGATGGCTGGGATCCTCTGTGCCGACGCCAGCTTCGATATAGAACGTGTTAAACTAATCAGTTATCAGGAACAAGTACAAAGATACATATAAATGCCAAAGGGTATAAGGCCTTTGATGTAGAAGAACTCAGAATTATCACTCTTCTCCCACGTATATTCTTTCTCATACATCTTCAAAACTCGTCATTTCAGCTATGTGATTTTAATTATAAGCATACGTAGCTCGACGAGATTTATTGTCGAGACAATCGGATACCTCACTACGTAGACGCGAAAATTATCTAATTTTATTACTACCAACCTAATTACTACCAACCTCAGGCTAGAGTAGCATTCGCCCCTTTTTGTGCCTTTCGAAAGCTTGAAAAATCATGTCCAGCCGTAGAATGAGAACGACTCCATATTGCTTTGAAAAGCATATACACATATGTAGATATTTACTATGGTCCTCCGGTGGTGTTCCCGTGGGGTCCCGTAAAATCCTAGCAGAGACCCATTTTCGATATAAATGACCTCCTTTATCATACCTCGCGATTTGTATCCGCGGTAATCCAATATATAGGGAGTATAATCTGAGGGTCAGCCTTAAATTAAATTAAAGCGAACGAAAACGTCTCACTGATAATGGCTATTGAGTAAGCTACAATTTGTTACTCAATAACTTTTGCCCCACTTCTTCTATTGATTCGCACTGGATTTAAAATGTAAAAGGACTAGGTTCCACCTGTATTTTACATAATGAAAGGAATCTTTAACTTTTGTTTCCAAATGTAAGTTTAATTCTTCAAGTATACTAGTAAGTTCTACCTGCACAAAACTGCCTGGTTTCGTAAACAATATTTGAAGATCTAGGACTTACAGTGGAGGTAAGCTATATATGTTAACCTTAGAACAGCTTCAAAATTTATTTCCAAGCATTGTTTGCATATTCATGCGTCAATTAAGATGTGGCACTGGCTTTGTACATCTAGGGCTGCCTGGTAAACATCTCTGATCGTCAGACCACTCTGTCTGACTGTCGTTTCTTTATAATATTATTATTATATTACCCGTGAGTAAAGTTTATGAAGCCAAATGTGTTTGGTTTCATGACGTAACATAAAAAGAGTTTTTTTTTTTTTTGGTTCTTTTAAGGCTACTCTATTACTAAAAACTTTGTTTTGATAGTTTACATTACAAATTTGAGTGTTTCAAATTATAAGCTTTTAGACGAATCAACTGATTTTGCCCCGCCGGAGTGGCCGGTCTTTCCATATCATAATCATAAAGCTTTTAATCGTAAAGCTATGGTTGTTTCGTTCTGGATAGACAAAGGTGCGGGGAAAGCAGGCTTAATGTTGAATTATGTAGTCCCTAGTGAGTGAAAACAAACAATGTTGAAACTAGGTTAACTCTCGATAGCGTAACGTGTATCAATTTGCCCCGTGTCTTCGGCTATGCTACTAATAGAAGCGCAATCGTCGGTGAGAGACTTCATTGTGAGCTGTATAACAGCTCATGAATGCTGGTAAATCATGGAATCAGCGAATGCTGGTAAGGCCAATCACGAGGCCGGTAGGAAATATCTGTGACAGATGGGGGGTTGCACGGCTTGTTTGCTACGCTACGACGGCGGTTACTACTAACACTCGGTTTTTAATCCGAAATATTCGAGGGTACTCATCATATTATCGACTATATATGGAAACAATTATACTTGCATGTATGCACTATACGTACGAGTAATTTTCATTTGCAGAGTAAAAAGTTGTCGGTCAATTTGATCATTTTTTTTTACTGCTTCATATTAGCGCTTAATTAGCAATTTTTCTACGGATACAGTAAGTGATTTAACATTGAGATGACATTTGGTCTTGGAGGTAATGTACTCGAATGAAAAGTTCAGCTTGTAAAAATGTTCATTAATGTTTATTAATGCTTTCGACCCTCGGACATGACTTTTTCCAATTTTTTTTTAATTAAAAGCCCAATTTGTTTAGTGGGCCTAACTGTGAATTAGGTTGTTGGACGAACGTTACTTATCTATACAGGAATAGATTGTACTTCGGCCTATGTTATATGTCATGTTGAAATACGCTTCGTATAGCCGTTCAGCTTTTGCATTGCAAACTAATCCACCGCGATGTGGATCTAAACATACAGTAATGATTATGATAATCAATTAACAATGAAGATAATTATTTACGTATATATGACCGAAGAAAAACGTTGTTCATTGCTCCTTATTAACTTGACTTAGTGTTGCAATAATATCTATACGGATAGCTATAGATGATATGTAACGCTCATTGTCAGCAGGACGGACACAGATTCTACATAAATATACTATAATATGTGCTATTAGTGGTAAAAATTGGCATAGTCATTCTTGCGCGATCTTCGTAGAAATGTTAGTGATAATACGTGGGTGACACATTCGGTCGCCACCTCGGGCAGGGAACTCAACAGTACCACATTGAACAGGTGATAGACAGCTGTTTTCACACGTTTCGAAGAATGCTAGTAAATTCATTAAACAGTAACTTCGTCAACATTAAACGAACATCGGCTAGAGCGGCTTGTTATGATGGGCCACTTGGCACCAATTTCACGCATTGGCGTTCCTTGAAGTAAATGCAAGAAGGCCTCAATGTCCAAGCATTGGCATCATCGGTGCCGGCGGTGGAAGGCCTTCCGGAGGCTGCGGCTGGTGAGCCTGTTGACTTTGCAAGTGTCGGATGAGCTCTTCGGCAGTGTCAAAAATGAGAACAACAAACGGACTCCCAGGCACATGTTCGCCAGACCAGCGAACCTCGATTCGATAATCACCAGGCTCGGTCGGATCGTACTTACACAGGATGGTACGATCTCGGTGACTCTCACGGGCCATTTCGACACGGAACGCGCCTTTAGGTCCTCTGATTCGAACTGTAAGCTGTCCAGCGCCAGCTCCTCGGGTATCGCAAACAAAGCGACTTTGATATCTTGCGAGCACCCCTGCTTCGATACCGGGGCCATAGACACGAACCCGTGATGCATCGGGAGCCCCACAAATTTTCATCGTGTATGGTGAGCCTAAATGAACCGAAAAATTACATCCAAACGCGCAGATGTCAATCACAGCACGAGTAGATATGTTTCCACCGTACCTGCCTCTAGCGGTATTTCGTATTGAAGGTACTTGAAACATTTCCGCTGCTTGCACCATTAACAGATACGCTATCTCTATCTAATTAATAATAATAATAATAATACTGCTCGCTGTATAGTAGAAACTGCGATCCCCGATATGTTATACCTGGTACATGGTCTCCTCCGTATTTGACATTGAGAAGATGTTTGCCGCCCTCCTGTGGCTTAACGAATAGAGTGAACGTTCCGTCTCTGTGGTCGTATAGCTCACAATGCGCCATCTTAGTGGGACCCGTGCAATGAGTTGTCAGCTCGCCCGGACCACCTGCATATAATAGGATATAGATGTCACCAGAACTGATTTTACAAATTGGGTTTGGCAGATAGAGTATTTCTTTTGTAAGGTCGAAATCTTTTGCGGCAAAAAAGCATTATTTATAAAACGGTCTGCCAAGCATTACGATGGATACAGCGAAAAGTTATATCCGTTGTTCCTAATTGTTCTCCTTTTTTTTGTTTTTTTCCAATTTATCGCAAATCTTCTATGCCGTTAAAAGTTTCTTTGCTGACCTGTGGTGTGCGGGGCAAATGAATAAGGCAAATAATAAGTTGAGCGCAAATAAACATTACTAACAAATACATACTCATTTGAAGTAATTTCATCGCTGATTTCGGGTAAGCTTTATTATACTTGAGCGAGTAATTTGCAGTAACGAAAATCTAGAATTTTAGCCAGACTATAGCAGACGGTAAACTGCACCAACTATGAATCTGCATATCATGTTTAATTGATATAAATTTTTCGTCCGGATCCTTCGTTAGTCGTACCGATTAAACACATCAGATCAAGAACGTCGATCGTTGGCGCATGGTCAAGTACCCCCAGAAAATAAATTACGCTGAATCTTAAATATCTGATCGTAATTGTTTTCGTGCGTTCCTGTTTGGCCGGCTTCAACGGGTCTCCTGACGCAGAGGGAACAGCCTTTCATGTCTGAGTAGAGGAGACTATAGCACGAATTGTATATAGTTTCTTATAAACGGCTTTCTTACAAAAGCTGAATTCACAATTTTTCAACCGTTTTAATAGCGAATTAGATAAAACTTAACAAATTGAACGGTGCATTGACATGTATGTGAACTTAAAACGTTTGGTTTGAATCAGTATCTCATTGTAACAGCTCTAATCGGTCACGGATGAACTTCTAATGCTCGTAGAACGGCCGTCACGATGAGATTAATTTGTAACTTATTACCGTTCATAAATCACTATTTGGCCAGAGTCGAAACTACGCGTCATATAATTGGATTGAAAACTGCGTAAACAAACTAGGCGCTCTAAGGAGCGACTAGAAACGATAGGTCGTACGTTTGCTAAAATTTACAAACACTTAATTCACGGCTATTCCAGGAGATCTGATACTTTTCTACTGATTGAGGAAACCTATTTACCTAGATCAAGAACTTGTCTATTCTCACTGACAAGTGGCAGTTTCGCAACGTTCCGTTGATTGAATCTACGCCAATTTCGTACATCATTTAGCGAAACTATAGCACCATGGAAATATTAAAACCCTTAGGAACGTGCCGAAGGTTGATTTAACAAAAATCGTAATAAAGTGCATCTCTCTAAAACGAAATAGCGTTTGATTTAGACAATGCTATATGCTATTTGGTAAAGAAGGATCTAAACATGTGCTAAATGACTGATGGCTCTTTCGGTGTCGTACCAGCAGTGTTCAATGCCAGACGTCCTCCGCCGATTTATTACGTATATTCTTGCTTTATCCTAACTAGACACCGCTTAACTGTCAGCGAAGAAGCGGGTCTTCCTTATTTTCTTCTGTGGGGCAGTTTGTCTGAGTCAGTGGTAGGGCTCATCGATGTGACCTATCAACCATATCTTACTATGTCTTGTAATATTTAGTTGAAATGATCGCGGATTACTTTTGCGGCAACCACTACAATAGAGAGAATTTGCATTGTACGGCCAGCCTTGACATCAAGCAAACGAATCATTATTATCTTGTTAACATTGAAAACATTAACAACAGCAACAGCAGACGACAGAAAATTGTCAAATCTAAAATGATATTAGGCAAATTCGGCCGAGTGGCCAAAGGATCCCGATGCAGGAAGCGAACGAATTCGATATAATCACACCTGCTTCCAATTCAGACCAAGTTAGTAGGACCTGCACTGGGTCATTCTATTGGTATTGGATATCATAGAAAATCAAGTCCTCTGAAGCAACCTCGTTACCATCTGCAAAAATGGCTGTGGCCAAAGTTATATGGCCTGGGCTTAAGAAAATTTTCTTTATAGGGCATACATAATGGTACTTGAAATCAAGATTACAATAACAGCAACACTGATGAATATGTGAGTGATTCTTTAATTAATAAACTAATCATTTAGTGCAATCGTAAAAATAAACGTCAGTAAACCTTATAGAGAGAGAGAGAGAGAGAGAGAAAGAGTATTGGGGCCTTTGGATGCTGTCAAAACAAGTTTTTAACCGGCATTTCGTCCAGTCTCATCGAACGCCAATGAGCAACGTAAAGTTACGCACTAGAAACCTGGTCGACAATCCCTGCATCCACCCTCATTGAGCGAAATAGTGTTTCCGGTGATCGATAGATTGCACCCTGCGGATCTATTTTCTCTTTGGATATCCGGTGTTCGTTTTCCAAACGACAATTTCAGCTTCACTTTATCAACCAACATCTTGTATCACTACGTAATAGAATACGAGCTAACAGCAGATGCATCAGAAAGATGGCCAGAGCATGCAATGATAGACAAAACCGAGAACCATAGGCAACAGTTTCTGGCTTGTTGTGCAATAACCACATTAGCTTAGGCAAGAAAGTTGACGAAGATGGCCAGACACGTTTTCTTAGCATTATGCGATATTCTTTTGATGGCAAACATACCCCGTGTCGCCGGTCTTGTTAACCTGTTGTGGCTTTGTGCAATTCAAGTTCGTGATTTTAGTATACAATTGCCTGCTATTACTAATGGAGCATCTATGAACTTCTGTATAACCTTTAACCCCCAGCGCTAGGCCATACAGCTTATAGAGAAGAAACGTTTTTCTGCTAATCGACGCGAAGACGGACGATATTCAGTAAAGCACTACGACAACATAGAAAATATTCATCTGCGTGTTCGCCGTACCTACAAAAATTGGCAGAGTCGAACGAAGCCATTATATTCAAAGGGCCATCCTTCAGTTAATATCGATCAAGCTGGAAATTCAATGGAATTGTATTTTTTTGCTGGAGTCAACACGGCTGGCTTCATCAAATCGAGCTATCCTAAAACCCAATCGGAACTTCCTTTTAACACGAAGGACACCGAAGTTACAAAAATGCTCCTGATTCAGCGGTCTATACTCATTATCCGATAAAGCCGCTTAGTTCGTTTACATAAATTAGTATGTTTCTGTCACACACATTTCAAAATTTGCGCGCCACTTGCGGTAACTATTCGTCATTCATTAGGACATCATAACATCATCTGACTTGTTCTTCTGTTAGCCGTGACCTGAAGTGAGGAATCGGGATGGACTTATTTGCTTTCAGTAGATAAGTAGGGGTTTATACGTTTCATCTGCTTAGCTAAGTACTTTATTGAATCTGTATACTACTCTATAAGCACACGGCCATGTATTAATATTCAGGAACGCTCAAACAAAACAAAGCAAAAGTATCACTTTCAGCCCACATATGTCACGATGCCGTAAGTGATTTTACTCCGTGACAGCACAAGGCTGTTATCACGCTAGCCAAATAATCCGTCTTGATTGAGCAAAAAGTCGGCCAAATCAAATCTTCGTATCTTAATTTTAGTCACAATTTTTTCACTGCCGCAGCTCTTTGATTTGAAAAGGTATTGATGACCTGTTGTCATTGGTGTTGGAAACAATTCTCCTACTTTCGTACCGTCATCAAAATGTCTAAAGTAACTTCTACTATATTTGATCAGCTCATGGAAGCTCACTCTCCGTATGTTGACTTATATGTGCGAGTGTGTTTTTGTTATGAGAGAGAAACGCTGCCATGGGCCAACAATACTAAACAAACCTACATTGAAGTTGGCCGATTGCAAAGCCAAGAGCGGATACCCCATGGCATACGTAACTGTAAAGTCCAAAAGGGTAGAGCAGGCGAAACGTCGGCCAAGGACCAAAACCCTATGTGTCGTATCGATTTTCGAGACTTTTACCTCTCCGAGTGTCGATGAATGCTCGAATTTCGGTACCGACAACTCCTCCCGCCAAGCCTTCTCCTGAGCATGTAACCTTCGAAGCATCGCTGTGCACAGTTGTCTGGGTTTCAACCTGAACACGGAAAGGACTCTCTGGTAATGCCACACCGTCCCACCAAACACTGAGCTGATGCGCACCTACATGTGTTGGGGTATAATGTGCCCTGCGAAAATAGTTAAATGAGAATCTTACTTCCCGACCATTGTTAGTATCTGAGAAATTAACCACCTACTGCTTTATAGATTACAGATCTGCTAGGATCGGGTAGCCGAGTTAGGGTAACCTATGCCTAACGTAAACAGGATAAATTGGCTCAACAATTGCCTATAATTGGAATATAGAAGGGCTCAGTGTATAAATTGATCCAAACAACGATTGCTACTACTGAAAATTTGCTTTCGCAAAAAGTACAGACCGCTACATATAAGCTTTTCTGTTTTTTCTGATCGCGACTGATGTCTTTAAGACGCCGTACGACGTTAATTAGCCGAGTGTGATTAACAAATTCACAAAGGCTGTTATTACCAAGATAGCTGATGTGTTACCGACGGCGTAGCGAAACACGAATCAATATAATAACAATGTACACTAATTTAGAAAGTTATCGTTTCATTTCAACTCATGTATGGAAAATGCGGACATACATAATATATAAAAAATACAAATACCCAAAAACTACTTTTTCTACTTTAATAACGTTTCAGTTACGCTTTAATATAGTCGAGCAAATGGCGTACATCGTTGATATCTTGCCATCCATATCAAATGGGGCGGAGGAAAATTTGCGGCCCATGGTATATTGAATCTTCACTATCAAATCAATTTTCTAATCACATAGAGCTGCCAAGATCGCTTTGATGGTGCTTATTTTAGAAGAAGAAAAAAAAAACACTTCCAGCCACACATTTGGAATACTGCGAGAAAGCGTGTAGTCGTCATGAATATATCACATGTGTACATTTGTGATAAGATAATTGTGAAGATGGCAATTTTTTATTGAGCTCAGTTTGAAACTTCTCTTAATATATTACCCCCATCAATTAGTTTAACTTGGGCCAAAAATAGAAATGTAATTACACATGTCTGAAAACATTACCGTGTAGCCGGGTTTCTTTTCTTGCTGTTCAATGTAACAAAATAAAGCACCAACATTTAAATGGAGAGTTGTTGATACGAAACAAATGCAACATAGAATGTCATTGCCTAGGTACTAGAGGTCTACGTAGGACCGTCTTTGTAGCAGGCGTGTTTGTGTATAGCATACCGGAATGTGTTATTGCTGGCCATAGGCGTCACATGAACACTAAGCTGGCCCTGCTGGCCACGAAGTTCAGCTCGTGGCGGCACTCGACTCGGTGACTGTAGAGCTGACCCATCGATAACGAACTCGGCCCTTTCTCCAACACGGGCTTGGGCCAATCCGCTACCCTTGACCAGAACTAGTGCTAGCTGTTCAGGATCTAGAACAGTTTCTGGATAGATCACACCCAAGTGGCAACTTATTGAAAGAATAGACTGCATATATATTTTTTTTTATCTTGCATTGGTACACACCTACTGATTATCGCCTACAAGCGTTGCTAAATTGCATAGGGTTTTCACAGTCGATAGGAAACGCACTCCCATGGATGTCCTTTTCCAAAGCGGATCCGACTTGTCTATCAACTTATTGTTGTTGGATGAACACTACAAAGTTCCAGCGTACCATTCAGTATAGTTTAGCGTTAGAGATATGGGCTTTGACAGAATCATTAACCCACCTGGCGAATGGGGGTCGACAGCATGCCCGTGTACGGGAGTCGGTGGAACCTGCATTCCGTCGTATACTATCAATAACACGTAATCACCTGCGCAAAAACAACATCAATTAGTTATCAAGCAATGCTTATGAAGCTATCTTCAAATCTGCTTTACTAGCTTAAGCGTACGTGTGTAGTTTTCCATTTCCCGAACGAATCTGAATTTCTCAGGCTCCATACTGTTTCAACTATGAGTCTTCTACGTGTATACGCTCTGGAATGAATAACCAGTTCTGCTAATCCTGAGCAAAAGGACAATGAAGAGGTCAGCGTCAACTCTCAGTTGCTTGCACGTGTCGCTGCTGCCATTTCGTTCATGGAAGTAGGTATCGAAGTATTACTCTTTCGGCCTCTTGCGTAAAAACGCTTTTTCGCAATACTTACGGATACCTGCTATATTGGTTTATAGCGAAAACAAGACATCACACAGCATCAAACACTAATCAAAGTTGCCGGATGGTCCGATAGTGAACCGTTATTTGCTATTCTGTTGCTCGCCGTATGTGTGCGTCCTGCCACTACCCAGGGGAGTGAGGTAACAGCGGCAAGACGCAGAAGTCGGAAAGCATTGCTTCTTCTAGGAGAGAGGCCTCCCTCCCCCTTCCCCCCTAGTCATACAACGGCAAAAAATAGAGATTCTTATCGTTGTTTGTGTCAACACGGTGAAGAATTTTAATTAAATCTTCAAACATATTTACTATTATTTTTAAATTACATTCGGAGCATTGTGAAACACATTGTGTGAATACATTTGTGATACGAGGGCATCACAAATGACATTAAACATATAATTAATTTCCCTTTGGTTGGTTCCCGCGCCAGTTAACTGAATAAAGAACACTACGTTTTGAATTGCCGATCCGCGTTGAAAGAAAAGCCACAACATCGAAGTGATTACCCAGTAAACAAGAAAAAGCCAAAACCCGTCGATGCGCGATCCGGAGAATATAGGGGCTGCAGCAAACCCTGCCATTTGAAATCCAGAAAGTAACATTGACGATATTGGCCGTGTGTGGCACTACCTATTGTCCTATCCCGTAAGGTTTTCTTTTTTGAATAGCCTATTTGACTCGATGCAGCAGAGCCAAACAAACCTGCCAATAGACAGCCTGCTTTACAAAAGGCAATTTTCAGTGATTCATACCCTTACACTATTACCGAACGCAAAACACAACCTTTTTTGGATAAGGCTGTGCATAATCTAGGTTTCAAATAGCTTTCCAAACATTGAACAGCCCTTTTTTTTTTTAAATTTTTTTTTTCTTTTGCTTTTAAACAGACTGTACAAAGAACAGATGCACCGAGCTAGTTCGGGAGTGTTCCAGCTTCGACTAGATCTATAACCTAGAAGCTACTGAGAACGCACCTTTTCCACCTGGACCATCTACTCTTGAAAAACTATTCCGAATAAGAGCTTTCTTGCCAATCCACTACAAAATCACACTACTTCTATTGAATGTTAGTTTTTGACTACATAGGTTATCCGCACATACACCGTACGATAGATTTATATTTGCAACTTCCTTATGTGTCAGAGAGCACTTAAAATAATTCATATAGAAACTGTCGAAACCGAACTTGAATCATGAAAACTAACAAAGGTATCTTTGCTCATTCGACTGCAGTTTTCTTCAATGGGCAACAAAAAAGACTTTCTCGCTTATGTCACAGTCTATCTATTGTAGGGCTAATCAAAACAAATAAGAAGCAGTTTATTTGATAACTTACTTTGAATCTATAGGTTTATCATGTACGCGTTCAAAGTGGAACTTACCGCTCTCGATTGGTGTGAAGTATACCCTGAGTCGATGAATTCCGTCTTTAGCTGGGAGCCGTTCAACATTCACCGGAATCCTCATTCCGTTCGGAGTATCCAGCTCAGCGACCATTTCACCCAAAACACTCGGGATCTTTATGGCGCAAAGAGGCAAATGTGAATACGATGAAAATAATAAACAAGAAGAAAAGAAATACAGAACAGATTCGGCTTTCGTTCAGACCTCTTCTCATTTAAACGTAAACTACTATTGGTAGCCTAAGTGAACGTCAACAGACGTACCTCAAATGTTAGGCTCGTTTCCTCTCCAACGAGAAGTTTGAGAGCGCCTGTGGTCTCATCGAGGAAGCGTTTCCAGCCGCCGATAAGAGTGGGCCTTGCCGAAGTCCCGTTAGAGGCGCTGGCCAATGAAGATGCCAAGATCTGTGCCCGGAACGGTGAGTGTGGAACATTACATCCATTCCACTGAATGTGGATATCGAAAATTCCACTTTCCAAAGGTAGATAGGATACAGCATACAGGCCTGCAATGAAATTCATACAAAACCAATTTTACAAACATTATTATCATACTTATTACAAATGAAGCACAAATCGTCCTAGAGTTGTGCCAAATCTATCAATTTCATTACATTCATTTTTCGCAATTGATGGCTTGGGGGCGCATATTTTTGTTAACGCGTTTCTAACTAAGCTTGAATGTATGTAGGTAAAGAGCACACGGGTATTTTTCAAAGGTCTTTAACAATGAGAAAAAAAGGCTTCAGTGTTTAATTTATGGACTCAGTCCACATATATTTTATTGTGTATTTAATCATACAAAACCTGTAAGTTACCTTCTTCCACCTCGTCAATCTTAAGTTTCGCTTGATCTCCGCTGGGGGTCTCTACACTAATTTCTGGCATCCCTCGGAGGCCTCTGCCATCTACTCGAAACGATGCTAATGTTCCTTCTTGTCCAGAAGTCAAGCCAGGACCAGAAACCTGCAAAAAGAAAACACGCAAGGTCGTCATTGTAAATACTTGTTTTATTGACGCATGTAGTTTTTTTCAACCGTTCACTTCAACCGTTAGCTCGTTAAATTTGGCGACCGATCTGTGTCGAGAAACTACCACCGCATAGCTATGTTATGATTAATAGAGAAGAAATATAATGAAGATATAATAATAATGGATAGATCGAGTTATGTGTGTGCACCAATTAGTTTTAGTTCTTACTTGAGGTACTCTTGGGACATTGGGTGAATCATTTGCAATAAACGTGACGGGGCTACCAGGGACAGCTTGTCCGCCATAGTTGATTGCGATGCGGTATTTGCCAGAAACCGCCGGTGTGAATTCAATGACCTCCCCATCTGGGGAACCCTTTACTTCAATCGGCAGATTTCGCCCAAGCGGCGAGGTTACCGTGACGTCCAGTTCGGCGTAGCCTGCATCACGTCTATTTACTGTTGACACGACAGCACCAAGCAAACACGTTGTTAACTCCGAAGATCTCTTACCCTGACACTTCGGCAGCATAAGTAATAAACATGAATACGATTGAGACTTTTCTGTTAAACTACGTTATCACTGATCACGTTATATCTTACAATTTTCCTGGATATTTCATAGTATGCGTTGTACGTACGGGCAATGGAGATTTTCTCATTGACGTTGAAGGTCCGCGATTTGACCTGTTCAAGGCGAACCTTAGTTGCGTCAAATACCTCAGCAGTAAACGGTGAACCATGGACATTTTTCCCTTGGAACTCTACTTTAATTATATGAGGCCCTAAAGGAAAAGGATATCAATGTCTATTAAGCAACATAATCACATAGACTTCTTGTTGAACCCGAATGTTTCCTAATATGAAGTTACATCAAATTAGGCTAGAAGTTATATCTTAATTCTGTATGTTCGATTCCCTCAATATGTTCTTAATTCGTTCGCAAGTCGCATGCTTACAATTCAGTTATGGCGCGTATTAAAGTCAGGTATTTCATAGAGACTTACCTATTTCCGTCGGTGTCCATTGAGCTAATAAATTGCTATCCACTTGAGAGAACAATTTCACTTCACAAGGCTGATTTGTAGGGGAGCTGACGACAATGTCGAAATATTCGGCACTATAACGTCCGGCAGTGTCAATATAAATTCTACTAGGGCGCCAGGCGGGAGCCGATTTAAGTGCGGTACCGTGCACGATGATGTGGCGAGCAGAATCACGTACTCCGATCACTTTCGGAAACTGTGGAGCCATGATTCCGTTAAATTTGACCTCAATAGAATGTGAATGTTCCTTGACAGGCGTGAAGGTTATACGGTGCACACCGACGGCCAGCTCTTCTGTTTGATGCTGGACCGTTTTGCCGTGAGCGGTAACGGCGACATAAAGTTGACCTTTGCCTGCTCGAGTGGTGTCCACTGTGAATAAGTAGAGTCTGTATTAGTGACACGACGCGGGAACATTGTCGTGGATTTAAAAACAAATAAGCCAATATTTAAAATTATCCTAAATTCCTTGTTATATTTGTTGGTATTAATACGCGACTGTCTCGCAACGGTGCGTCTAGTATTGCTTGAATGTAGCATTACTATCATTACATGTTTACCCGTTTGCATAGTATTTCGTAACAAATTTTCTTTCTTCCTTTCGTATCGTTCAGAATGTGTAGTGACTTCATTGCTTTTTGAAGCCGCCACAACGGATTAAGCTCTCTGCCGCCAAGCGCGAGACGCAAAACGATTTCATTGCTTTCTTTGTTTGGTAACATAAGTTCAAAGGTGAAACAGGCCATTGCTGATCGAGTACCTGTATGACTCGATGGTCTTACCTCTGAATTGTTGTCGTTTGTTGACAATGCCATCTTCTAAGTCAAACACTCGAACCTTGCTAGGGTCGAACACAGCTACGTGGAATATCTTCGTCCTCTGGTTATTATGCAAAATTTCCACGGTATGGGCACCGATTTCTTTAGGGGTATAGTCCACCCTTTTGAGCGAAAAGTTAGGCATAATATACATCGTTAGTGCATATGTAGTGGTAGCTTACTAAGTCTTGTTAAGCTTCTGCAGTTTTTAGAGATGTTTTATTTAGGCCTTAGATAGTTTTGTGCATACACGAGATACACGTCTATGCGCCAAAAAGGCTCGAAACTCTCAGACGTTTCCATTTTCTGTTTTTCACTAACAGATCATATCGTTTGATCTTTGGCCAGACACAGCCCTCTCTAGCACGTAATTTAGTTAAATCTGATGAAACATAGCGTTTACAGACCTCCAGGCGTTGCCCTTTATGTGGACTGTGCTGGTATCAAGTAGCGTTTCGCTTGGTGTGGTAATTCTTGCGTCGATCTTGTACGAAGCCTGAATGTCGAAAGTGCTAAGAACGTCCACAACGGCCGTCTTCTCGCCGCGAACCTCGAGCACCGGCGTTTTTTCCCGACGCCCATTAGCAGCAAGGGGCTGATGATTTTCTGCCACTTCGAGCCTGAACGGGTTTCCTACAAAACGACGTTTATCCAAAACCATTATTACTACATGTCGATGGTCCGCTGTGGGCATTGAGGACAAATGACTGTCATCGAATGTGGTCGGGACCGAAGTTTCGTCTACTTGTGACAACTCGAACGAGTTTTACGAACGGCTTAAATTGCAAAGCACAAGATTGAAGTGAACAAGAGAAGTTCGCGCATATGCCACACGATTGTCTTTCGGGTTGCTTGCGTGTATAGCGTCGCAGTTAACAAACATGTAGCAATGCTCTCTGTAAGCCTATGGTCAAAATAGACCTGCAGGACCAGTGTCGTTGCTACTTCGTGTCTAGCGAAAGAGGTAAAGGCATTACTCAAGATGTGCGAACGACAAAAATGACATTTTAAACGGCAGTTTCCAATCGTCAAGTTTTGACGATACACATAACAGGCAACAACTGATCATCCGATCTCAACGAAGTTAAAACAACTTCATTAAAAATCACTAACTAATGAATTACAGATAAAGATAAGTTACATACTAGCGCTAGATTCGCATAGTGTCGTTGCATAACGACCGTGCGGTAACTGTTCGGGAATCGATGACCTAGTGTGCTTGAGTGGCCACGCACGTCCGTAATGTACGGAACCTTAAAAACCCTCGGAATCAAGAACGAGAAATGGAGGCTACATAAAAGCACAGGCCATTGAAAGGGAAACCTTGAAGAAGTGGGGATAGTTAGGTTTTTTTTAAAGCCTATAGCCTATTTTTTGCCTATAGCCTCTACGATCGTCAGTGTGGTCTTCAGTGGTCGGCGTCAGATTCAAGAGTTTTCACACAAGCTAAAATTATGGTTCGCTAGTACTGCGTAAGGTTGTGCAGTGTGTTGAATGTTAAACCCAGTTAATAAAAGCCAAATGCGCCGCCAACGTCGGTTGGAAAAGAAATACTAGCTAGTAATGTAACAAGGCACGTGAAGGACAACATAGCAGTGCCCTGCTGCCTTGGACCATCCTGCCCTTGGCCATAAATCGAACGTTTAACTAAACAGAAGCTCAAATAGGTAAAAATGCAATTAGTAATAATGTGTACTTAAAAAAAAATTATCGTGACTCTTACTTCATTGCTAAGATACGATGTCGTAAGTGTGCCTAGCTGAAAGTCGTTTATGCAGTTGTCTAGGTATTACCAAAGTCATACACAATGTTCAAACGAATGAAATATTTTTTTATCGCTGCTTTGTGATTCTAATATCCCAATCTTATTTTCAGCCGTTTGGCTTGTTATTGTTGTTCTCAAATATAGCTATGTCTCTGGGCGAAAACACAGAAATAGAAGAACAGAGCAAGCATAGCACTACCATACATGATTAATTTAGACAAAAAAATTGCTAAATCGTTCACTAAGTTAAGCTTCATTGGTTACAACAATAAGCAACAAATAGAATACAACAAAGAACAAAACGGATAAATGGGTTCGGTCCGGTGTCGGGTGCTCCTAAGTAAGAACATAACAGACCCAAATATGAATGAATTCATGCTATTTTTCTCGTAACCTTAACAGTTTTTTGTTTTCTTTTCATATAAAAACGATCCGAATTTTTTCACTCGGCCTACTATTTATTCCAGCGTGAAAATAACATTTTAATAATAGCTCAAGTAAAATCTGAAAGCTATCTACGCGTACTGCAATCTAAATAAGCTTAGCGCTAGGTAGCTGATCATAAGCAGTAAATTACATATTTTTTTCCACATGAATAATTGTGATTAACTGAGTGTATGCGTATTAATTACTTTTCTACATGCAAATGTACAAAAAATTCAGGCGTATCGTTATCGTACCGTATCGCGTAGTGGGAACCACTACCCAGGTCAAGGGAAGAGCGGCTCTTTCCTTCATAGTCGTCACAATGAATCGTACACACTGAGTGATCACCTGCGAATGATTACTTCACAGTGACAATAGCCGTCTCTGCATTTCGGATGGTATAAAGTACACTGCAGACAAAGCGTTCTGTACAAAAAAAAAACCCCTGCAACCAAACGTCGGCCTAGACGAGGTGGCTTCGTCGGGGAGCTAGCCGATACCTGTCTAAACTGTCGAAGCGCCCCTGGAGTAACACCAAATCGAACTACTGATTTTAACGTAGACGTAAAAACGTGAGCAAATATTCTGCTAGTTCACTACGATTGGTTTCAATATATAAACACAGGCGATGTTTGCAGGCCGATAAGTAAGCAGTCCAATGCAGAGCTGAGATGCGCTACCAGATAGATTGACAGCACGCGCCCTGCTGCGACAGTAAACTTAAGTAGGCTGTATTTATTGATACAGTCAAGTAGGTATCGATGCCTCAGTGACGTACACGTCGAACGTGGTCCTAGAAACACATGAAGCTTCTGCCTACAATCCCCGCTTTGCGCACATAGTTCTAATGCAAACCGATTAACGTTAACACAACAAATATCCGAAGATCACTGACACAAACATTAATGAAATATTATTGACTAGCTACTCAAGGAACGGGAAGATGGACTAGAAATGTATGAGTGAAATTTTAGTGAAGTTTGTCTACGATCCTCTCCTTGGGCACTCGTTCCAGGACCGATCCATTGCGCTGAACTAGAAAGGATCTTCTATTTGATCCGACTGAACGACTGCGCAGATCTATAGAGACGCTGCTTGTTTTTCAGCAGCCCGTTTTCTTCTGTGGGCCTTTGCGTTCGCTAAAGCCAACTAGCGGCGTCCGGTGACGAGGGTCGCTCGCATTATTATTGCCGTCGGTGATAGCCACACAGTTGTAGCGCTAGTGAAAAGTCAGCGTCTGGTTACCCACTGCGGCTGATGTCGGTTCGCTTTACATAGTAAAGATGGTCCTACGTATCCCCTTCCCCGCCACCCCGATGTTCCATTCATCAACAGCTCGACTTGCTTATAGCTGTTCAAGCCGGTTCCGCCGTGGTATCCTGTGGCTTTTGGGTGAGGCGCAATGGGCCAGCTAGTGGCTGGCGTGCGTCGGTGGCTAACGCTATGGTAGCAGTGCTATTGCCGCCGCCGCCGCTGCCGCTAGCGACGGCGGTGGCCAACTAGACGAATGACGCGCGAGGGGCTGCGAAGTTGTTTGCCTAGTGCTAGCCTGATCCGGCCAATAGTTCCTTTCTACAGCACATAGACAATTGGTAACGGCAGAAGTGGTAATAGTCGTCGTCGTTGGCTTACACTCGATGATGATGCTGGCGTGTAACGGCAGCGGCAACGTTAAGGAGCTACAAGACAGCGCTTCAGTGAGCCACAAACCTGCACATCAGACACTTCGTCGAAGCCGTTACAGGCTTAGGACACAAAAGGTGTCTGCGCACCCACATGGCAAGTGAATGCAAGGCAAGCAGTGCGACAGCAAAAATACATGTGTCTAGGGCTTACCGCGTCAGCGGTTAAGCGAATCGAAGTAATTGCCAATCTACTATGCCTGCGCCTTCATAGCGCCGAGTGCCTGCTGCTGGTGGATGGCCGTTTTAGCTTCAACAGGTACCGTATTGTGTAAACTCAAATCCAGCTGGCAATGCTGAACGATAGCAGTGCCTGTCATCGCAGCGCAAGCGAAGCTGCTTTATCATAAGACTGATGAAGCGTAATCGGATAAAGATATTTATGAGGTAGTTGCGGGAGACGGGAAGACCCGTATGATCAGTAAGTTGTCATGGGTGGCTTATAGATAGAGTAAAAACGAGGATGGAAGGGAAAACTAGTTGGAGTGTCACTGTTTAAGGTGACATTTGGCCCGTTAGCAGCGGACCAATACTCGATACTAAGTGCGCACACACAATCACAATATATGAGTTTGACTGCCATTACTTATGGCTGTTAAGTGGGGTAGTGGGAACGGCGTACAAATGCCAGTCACCGAAAAGAATATCAGAAAAATGGTTAAGTATGTGATGACGTCTTATTATGGTAATTCTTGCTGATACCTATCTTCCGTAGCAGCAAAAGAGAGATGAGCCTTTCTGGCAAAAAGCCCTATGATTGCTTTTATGGATTTTAGTTTGACATATTGCCTGAGAATCCTCGTGAGAGCCGCGATATAATCTGACGAAATGTCTCGGGAAAATTTAGCACTATGGCTTATATTGCGAATATCTTCCATTAAAATTAGGTTAAAGTAAGCACAAAAAAGAACAGTACTTACCGCGAAAAAATCTAAATTGTTTGTCTCTCCATTGTGAATCGACTTCTAAGTTCTCTACGATACTATAAATATCTGCCAATATGTTTTGGAAAAGTCGTAACTTGAGCAGCAGTCCTAAAGTTAATTAAAGAAAACAGCAAATATGAGCAAACTTAGGTTTTTTTCCCACCCGAAAAAGTCGAAGCACGTTCCAGAAACTACAAGCACAAGATTTGCCAGACTTAACCTAAAAATGTAAGTCAAGCCCTCTGGTAGTTCTGGTGCAAAGAAAAAACACACATATTTTTTCATCTAAAAGGTTTCTATTATAAGGGTAACTAATTGTTTTACGTTGGTCAATAGTAAGTTGTAGCTTGAATAGAAAAGATGTTAACCAAAAGTGACGAAACAAGAGTACTGCAGTTGACAAATAGCAGTACACAATAGGATAAGGCTGAAACACAGGACCTATGTTTCCAGCCATTATAGCTACCATTCCTGAGACTGGCATAAATATATATTAATGATTTTTTTTCCAACCTCTTCTACTGGATATTAGGGTGGTTATGTAACCAATTTCTGAATAATAAACATCTCTCGAGCAATCATCACTAAATCGTGGACCAGCCATCTTAGATTTTTTAAGCTGAAGACAGTTGTCTCACTGTTTATTGACACCGTTTACACGAGCGAAGCTTGGGGCTCTGTGTGGCAGTTGTAATTGTTACGACATTGTGACTCTTTGATACTGATACGTTGCGATAATCTTGCCAAATGTTGCTTTTCGAGCCGCTCACCGACCCAGGTACA
>NW_019213689.1:148294-256849 GCF_002532875.2 Varroa jacobsoni
CAGTTTTGAGAAGAACAGTAGCAGCCATATCGTGCCACACTGCATTTTGAAAAAAGTCATACGGTGTGACAATTGTGCACCCGATGGGGAGATGGCAGTCGTCGGGCGCTATTAGGCACAGGGTAACTGCTGGCCGATTTGTGTACGTTTACCTGCTGGGCTTGTCTTCCGCTTGTGATCGACGACCATCATCAGCGTCCCGCTATTTTTCTCTTGCCCGTTCATTCTGTCGACGGCAGACAGCCCCGATGGGATCTAAGTAGCGAACCGGCAAGGAGCACAGACACATTGTGCTTGCCATTCATTCACTGCAACGGTGATAGCGCCGGCTATAGCAATAACAAACGACCCAGTTTAAAAACACATACACTGATATAGTGTAACTCACTTATAGTGCAATGAACCTCCAAGCAATATGGGTTACAATCGGCCCATAAGAATATTTGTTTTTCACAAACGTGGGCAATTGCGCGAACATACAAAACGTTGTAATACGTCTTATGCTACGAATCATCGTTGATGAAGCGCCAGCTTAATATAGCTGGATACTTTAAGCTATTAAACTCATATTAAAGATTGGAAAGTGAGCCGCATGTAAAAATGAGTAGAAAATAAAAACTTTGTGTAATGTCAAAAATGTCAGCTACATCTATTCCTTTTCTAGTTTCAAAAAAAAACTACGTTTTAGCTTAGCTCATAAAACCTCTCCGCTACGTTACGTTATACACCAAATGCGAAAGTTCTATAAAAACAAGATAAGTTACTTTATGGATTCATTTTTTCCCTTACGCCCACCCTCTATGATGCACCGATGGCGCAAACATCAACACTAAATAGGCGTGTGTTTGTCTAGTTTCCATTTTAATATCAAATCTATAAATAATTTGCCCACTACCTATTGCCTGGCATATTCGGATTGACTCCACCGAACGCTGCTAGCTTTCTGACAGCACGTCTGGGCCGGCAGGTTTTTTTTTTTTTTTTTTCGAGGAACACTTTGATACAGTGTAGCTTGTACACCAATTCTAAAGTAAGGCTCAGTCCTATTTTCCGGTCCTATATATAACCCTGAATAGTATTCTAAGTCAGATACAGTATTCATCTTAACCGCGGCTGGGTAGGATGGCTTTGGATTTTCTGATTAGGAGACGAATTTTCGCTAAATGAATTCGTAGCGTTTTGGGGCTTATTGGTTACATCGTGATAGCATACCTGGCACGTCTTCATCGTTGAAGGTGATGTTGACGAAGTGTGGAACCGGTTGGGTCGGTAAGAACGTCATATTGTAAACACCACGCGCACGAATCGATTCTTCTGCACGGACTGAACTTTGACGTGTAGATACGACGAGTTCGAGGGTACCTTCACCCGCAGCGGACGCATCCACTGTTAAATGGCCACAATAATCATTACCAAAGACACCAATCGGAGACACGTTGACCAAGATATGTCTATTAACCTTGACTTGTTTACGATGGCGAAGGGACATAAGCTACTATATGGACCGAGCTTAAAGGCAAAGGTGAAGGTCACTTTATCCGCAGGCTATAAACTATAATAGTAAATAGACGAATCAATCACTAGATTTAACGGCAAACATTCCACCAAATCTATCTACCTACCTACCTACCAGCAGACAAACCGCTTGTCTCTTGGCAAATTTTTACTTTCGTGTGCGAAATTAAGGGTTCAAGTTATCGTCTTCGAAGGCACCGTAAACAACAAAATGTCTGCAGAGAAAATCCCCCGAATGTCGTTGAGTTTTGGGTCGGTCTGTCTGTCTGTCTGTCTGTAAGTTGTTATGTAGATAATAAGGATCAAGGTCGTATGTCAGGAGTCATTGGAAATCCTTCGCCGTTAAGCTACGCACAATCCCATCTTGTATGAAATTCAGACATCAGCCGAGCGTTGCGTATTTACTAACTAGATATTCTGACTATTATCAGTAGGTTCGGGTTATTGGCCTCCCACATTCATCAGAGTGCCGAGCGCCCCTCTAACAACTGGTGCACCCGATTTCGCACCTTCCACGTACTGCTGCCTGCGTAGTGTAGACCGATTAAATGGATTCATAATTTACGGATGTGGGGTATGATCTGAGTGTGATATAGTATAAAGTACCTAAATTTGTCGTCGGTGACGTGCAGTTGCAAAATGCTTGTTTAGGTAAAACAGATCTTCAAGTCTCAGGGAACTAATGTTGGAAACGAACCGCATCAAGGACACCGCAGAAAAGCAATTCACGGTAACACGGTTTCTAGGATCGCTTCGAACGATAATGTTTTATTTAGCGTGGGCCTGAAAGATCTAAACTCTAAAAAATTAGCTCTGGTAATTGACCTTAGCGTTATGACTTTATGTCTGTGTTAAAGAACGAATGAAAGCAAAACAGGTTGCAATGAAGTAACAACGTTTAAATTTGCCGGAAACAAACGACACTGACTGAAAGATAAAGAGGCGCATACCCTAAAACTTCCATGTACGCTTTTGTATCTATCATTTGTATCGATATTTCTAAGATATGGGTACCTCGAAGCTAATTATTTAAAGAAGTAGCAACAGAGTGAATACTAACCTAAGAAGACAACGGGTTTTCCTACAATTCCACGTGTTAGACCCGATACAACGACCTGAAATATACTATTATTATGTATATTATAGGAACTTGTCCTCAGTTGCTTCTATAAGTCTTCGATATATGAATTGTAATTTAACCAAAAAAGAAATACTGCCACTATGAAAAAATGACGCCGTTTCTAAGCAGGTGTCGTATCCTTTAGTTCGTTCATACTTCCATATAGGTTGTGCAGAAATTTTATATTGACAGCTAGACTTTACGATCTACTGGCATGGGATAGAATAGCTCTTTTGCCATTGGGCAGCCGGGTCTGTGCATTTCACTGACCTTGTTTACGTCGTACACATTGCAAACGAACGGTGAGCCAGCCACATGTTCGCCCCCAAGAAGGACCTCCACCCTCTGCGGACCGACTTCACGCGGGTGAAATTCTGCTGAGTAATCTCCAGTGTTGTTTTTCGTAAGGGCCACCGGAATATCCGAACCACTTGGAGCTAAACGATATGTACATTAGCAACTGAACAACTCTATACCTTTTCAATAATATTACACGTCTCTGCATTAGGTTTAAGTGAAGAACACATACATTTAATTGTAAATGTATAGTCGTGTTTGCTTGAGCTAGTTATAAAGACGTTGAAGCGAAAATGTACGGAACATAAAGCAAAACAGTATTTATCGTCCCTAACGTTTACTCATATACCTGTGGCCTTAACGTGCACTGACTGATCGCTGCCTTTTGAGTGGACAACAAACCGGGCTCCGCGAGCCACAGAGGTCATCCTCAGTTCAGATCCGCTAACCGGACTTTGCTGGCAGTCATGAACGATAGCATTAAATGGACTACCAGGTACAGCCGCCCCGTTGAATTTAACCGAGATGCTGTGTACGAGCGGCTCACTGTTACACACCATACGGAAAGAAATTATAGAATTTATAACAATCTGTGTCGCCATCTAAATAAGCCATAAAATCTCTGTCAACATTAATACGACTTGCTTACAATATCAGTGAGACAAGCCAAATATGTCTTATCATATAGAATATAGAAATGAATCATCAAACGGAACTAGTCTTCGTCTCCTACAATGTCAGTTGAACAGAGTGCGCTCTCTGGTTTTTGCGTGCCATTTTCATAATTACTATCCGGCAAAAAGTTAATCTTACCTGGGTTTAAAATTCACTCTAAAACGAGCGTTGCCTTCACTTTGCACATAATTCGGCACGTTTCGTCCTCCTACGGATACGATAATTTCCAGGTTTCCAGCGCCTGCTGCAGATGCGTCGATGCTAAAGTACAATGGTCTGCCAACGGTCCCTTCTCCCAGATCCTCAACACGAACCATCAAAGGATCGTACACCTTCAGAAAGGAGAGAATTACCGGTATTTCCAAAAATAGGGCTTTACTAAATCATCACTATGGTATACGTATCGACTGAAACAGTATGAACGCTCATGAACTATATATGCGCAAATGAAACAACAATTGTTTGCAATTTCGAATATACAACAATAATCAATAGATAAACTTTAAGTATAAAATAACACACCTTGCATATAAAGGGGGAGCCGGGCACGGGAATTTGATTTACCCGAAGATCCACGAGGTAGTCGCCTGACGCAGAGACGATGTAAAGTAAATATATATTATATTTGATATAACCTTAATATTTAGCGTTTTCGATCAGACGAAACGAACCGAAGCTAGACCACAACACGTCCTTTAGATCAGCAGACAGACAGATGCGTTACCTATTAAGCTATCACGGGGACAGATCTGTAGAGCCCATAACGATTCGCGTTTCCTAGCAGATCTGCTAAATATTTGCTGGTGAAGTTCATAGTTAATGAAGACTACGAGTCACAAAGAGCGTACAGAAAAACTCTAAAGCAGAACTGGCAGAACTGTATGAGTTATTTAAATAGAGAGCACCAACCAACTTCCGTCGGAGTGTACTCGACCGTGTATCCGATCTGAGGGTTTCCAACCATTTTGGCGGGAACTCGATCGTTTCCAGGACCACTAACACCCACGGCCATCTGACCAATGTCCTATAAATTTTATAAAAATGCAGTTGTTAGCTACGATATTTATTTCGTCTATGAAAATTATACCTGATGAATCAAATTAAATTAGATCGATGAGTATACCACCTAAATTGTTTTGTTCTACGTATAACAATTTCGAACGGTTCTATAACCCAGTAATCGTTAAAGCAACTTAGCGTCTAGCGTGACAGCTGCTCATGTCGTTGAGTGTCTATACTTGGTCCTTTTTCATATTTCAAAACAGGATTGTATATTTTTCAAATAATATTTTCCAGCCTATTGAGATCCATCGTTAAAATATAGAAAAAAAAAATGATATTCTTAATACCGAATATGAATAGATTAGCGTCACGTCTAAATGGCTGGCAAAAATATACTTTAGATAAATTTGCGCATAGATATAAATCGGCACGATGGCCTTGCGCCGCGCCTTCAAACTAAAAAACGTTTAGGTCCGGCAAGTGCATCAGGACAACAGTTAAAAATGGTCACGATCGCTTTTACCATAACACGCTGTCGTTCCACTAAAACAGACAGAACTGTGTTAGGGGATTTCATTTCTGAGTAGCTTGTTTACTATACTCGTGCTCTTACGAGGATGACACGTTACCCGGCATATTAGAGCTCTCCAGATTGCTTTGAGTATGGAGGAACGTCTTAGCTTTCGACGACCTCTTCGAGGCTGTGGCTCAACTTTCGATATACTATCAAGTAAAACCATGGAGTGATCTTGTTCTACACCAGCGCGGGCCATCGCACGTTTGCAAGCACACATGCTCATGCGACATTGAGACATTCTGCACGATAAAACTGTACACGATCAACTAAAGTTAAAAGACAGACTACACTCGACTTGGATCCTTTTTACGGTAACAAAAAGAGTACTGATTTATTATAGTAGCAATTAAATGCATTGGGTAAAAAGGTTCATTGTGTTTTTAACAAAGTCGAATCTTGATGAAGACAACGCAATCAGCTGATTTTGTGTAGGTAACGGCAATGCGTCATAGGCGAAGCGCACGTGCCTCACTCAATCACCTCGTGTCGCATTGTTAAAGAACAATGACGCTGATGATCGCAAGACCGAGCAGATTTGTTTCTAAGTGCGTGACGCCGCGCGATCGGATAATCAAGCTTTTGCAAACTCGAGTTGTTGTATATATCGTATAAATTCTTACTAATCTCCAAGTAACGGTTTGAAGACAACGTATTCTAGCACATATGTTTGTCAACTGACCTGTCCAGCAGTGGTGATCTTGAATGTGGTAAGAGAATTGACGGGACATCTATCCACACCATCTCCATAAGCAGAAACACACGAAAGATCCACAACTTGGCACGTAAAGGGTGAACCTGTGATAATAAAGATAGCGTGTTTGTTAACCATTATTATCGCGTTCGTTCGGAAGCCAATTAAGCGTTACTTATTATTAGAGAGGCCACATTTAGTATACTAAAATGGGAGAAAAAAAAATGAAACAATAACATTGCGTAGAGAAGCGATGCGTCGACGAAACTGACAACAGAAACGTTAATCAGAGCCAATGATTTCGAAGTTGCATCAATATTTTTTGAACTTGGATTACCTGGAACGTTTTCTCCGTTGAAGTTCACGTCGATTTCATGTGGTCCTGCTTCCTGTGGGGTGAAATGAATAGAGTAGAGCGAGGCGCTTTGGGCTTGAGGGTTTGTTGCAACGCGTCCTCGGTTAACTATTACTTCCAGGTTACCAGGCCCCGCACCAGCCGTTTCAACTAAAGTACCGTAGGATATTTCGAACCGTGCTTGAATTTAGTTCATATATGTTGATACTGTATATTTCAAAGCAGTTTCACACTGGACGGGATAGTTCAATTTATATACATTTGGTTACCAGATCTTCGTAGAGTTTTTATGAGGTGTGCAAGTCGTTTATGCTTCACAAAGTCATCAAAAGAGAGTCTCATAGATTTCAGCCTTCGATACTACTACTGAAATTAAGTGTATTGCATAGTTTTACCAAGGAATGACGCGATGCTACCGACTGTAGCTTGGGCTGGTATTTGACTAACGCAAATTCGGGACACGTCATAGACTTTCCATATAAACGGACTGCCTGCCAGCGGCTGGTCGCGGAATCGTACTTCAATTCGGTACTCTCCTGCAGAAAACAAAAGCGTTAGGTCTATGAGCTGTTCCTAGTAATCGTAGTAGAAGCATCTGGCTTAAGTTCACGTATGTAAACGAACGTCAGTGTTCTGGTCTTTTCAAGTAGAACCCATACAGAAAGTACGGCTCGCCCCAATGTGCATCGATATTCGAGTAATCGATATGCAAACATTCAATGTCACGACTGTCCAATTAGTTACATTTGTCCTGCATAAAACTCACCCGCCATCGCCGGGGTAAATTCGACTGCCAGTTGTTCATCAACAAGCTCGGCGCCATTTTTTCCCGCATTATAATGAGCCTGTGACTCACGAAGCGAGAAGGGAACTACACTCCCATCGGGATTCGTGACTCGGGCAAACAGTTGCGCGGGTGATACGTAAGAGCCTTGAAGAAGCTGCGGCGAAAGAAGTCAACTATTTGGATCAACCGCCATTCGAAATTACGTTGCTTCTAATCTATCGAAACTATCTATCGTTTTGGTATGACAATGGTTATATCAAAAATCTTCACCATTGATTAGTAAACGGCTAATGAAAAGTAAATCTCTCAGTTGTCGTAAGTTTAGTTCCGTATTTGCAGAACTTCGATATCCTGTGACCTGTGTGTATTCTTGAGCCTTAGTGGTGGTGTTCGTTTTGACCGTGCTTAGAGAAGGGCAAAAGCAACGGAAGGGGGCAAAGAAGTAATTGAATCCATACATACCAGCTTAGCTGGGCAGTTAACAGCCGAACAGAGACCATCGTCATCCATCACGCTAACAATTGGATGATGATCGGGAACTCCGATTTCAGAGACAATAACGCTAAATGGAGATCCTGAAAATTCATTATTGAATTCATAGGCAACCTTCAATTCATGAAGTAAGTATATCGATGAGGCATCAATATCAATCAACTATATTTAGATAGATCCTAAATAGATCCGTTTGGGACTAGGCATCAACAAAATAAAGACTAATGAAGGCGCGTGATTTAAGAACTGTGACACAAAAAACTGCTTGTTTATTATAGATGATTAGCAGATACAAAAATAGCGGCTGCGTGTAAAAAAAAAAAGCGTGTTTAGTTACTTAATTTTCTAGGCGTATATTACCTGGAACTGATTTTTGATTGAAACTTATACAGAGTTGATGTGGAACTATTAATTGCGGGACGAAGCACACAGCAAATTTGGCTCCTCCAAGAGGTCGGACCTGCGTCGGAACATTCACTTCGCCAGCATTGACAGTGATTTCCAGGTTCCCTTCTCCGGACGAACTTGCATCAACTATAATATTATTTTAGACAGACATTTATCAGTGAGGAATGAAATAGAGGAAGAATGGAGAGAAGAAGAAGAAAAAAAAAGCTAAATTACCGTCTTTTTAAACTGTTCTTTGAGGTAACACTCTCGGTACATTGATGTATCTATTTTGGGTGTTTTGCTGGGCTACCAAACAAGCGTGAGGAGTGACAGTTGGCATACAATATATGCGTTCTAATTGCAGACGTACGTACTACTGCAAGGAAAAAATCACGGACCGTTATGCCATGTTCTTACTAAACAAAAGAAAGAAGCTTTGATCTTTATTTAGAAATCGGAGCAAAGCATTTTCTTCCTAACCCCTTCCCACAGTACTCTCAAGATGACCAACGGCTGACGGTCAGAGACGATTAAAATAATGTTTTTACTCGCTGCATCTCATCTTTCCTCGAATGATAACAAGCAAAAGATCGGTTCAGGGAGCACCATTTTAATCCGAAATGAATACTGACGTGAAATCTGTTTCGGTGGGGACATGGCGGTATGCAGCATCAGTGCTCTGATCATTTGTCTAGTTATAACTGGAAACTATCAGTGAAATTATCAAATCTTCTATATATTTTGATTAGACATTTTATTAACCACTTAATTTTAGACTAGAATTCCGGCAATGAGCTTTTTTTATATACTTTAACCCAAATCAAGCACTACTATAAGGGGAAAATGGCAAATGATGTGGAATAAAGCAAATAAAACTCATACTTAACGAGGTTTCCAGCCAAGAAATACTTTCTGAACATAGCTTAGAATATCACCTAATTGGTCCTGTAGATTTCCAACTGCTGTCGACGGTTTCCTGGTCAAAGGCTAGCAATTGCACTTATGCATAATGCCATGAAATAACATTACAACGAAAACCCAGCTGGACACGCTTTTACATTATCGATGCCCGAGTACAAAGTCCTAACCCACTCCAACTGCTAACGAAGTCCACCTTGGATCCGCTGTTTTCACTCACTGTTAGAACGAAAATCACAGTTCCCGCTTAACTGATCCTGTGGTCAAATCCTTTCCGCTGTAGATAATAAGCAACACCATTATAATGAGGATAATTGTCCATAACACCTATAGACGTTCGGTATCGCATACACATACAAGCAGGAACCTATTGAATCGAAATGTGTTTCCTGTGTTGTTATAGGCACACCAAGCAAATCTGACGGATTCAAATAGTACTGACTCCGATAGCTCCGACCGCGGTAGAAAAATAAACCGTACGAAACGTGCAAAGCCATTATTATATTTGGCGAACAACGCGATTGCTGCCATATAAATCGTACAGCGTGGCCTGTCAGGTTAGACGGACAAAACGGACCCTCCCAGCAGATGCCACCAAATCAAAACCTTCGCTATGCTAGCAATGACATGCTACGTCATAACGGCAACAGCAGCAGCATTCGGAGCGTAAGGACGAGAAGTGGTATTTTTCGCATGATTTTGCGCGAGAGGCCACGGAACGTCTTGTTTCAAAGACGACATTGATACTGACACCGAAAAACCGCGGTTAGCGTTAAGAAGGACGGATACAGTGATGGTGTTTCCTTTCGGCAGTTTAGGGTCGGACCGGCGGCCGCGCTTTCTTTGGGGGTCAAGCCCATTGATGCCCGGCCTGGCACCGCCATTGCGACGTCGCAAAACAGCACGCGCTCACACAGTACATACAATATTAAGCAGCGGCAACTACTATTTCGGCGCGACGTCGCCGATGATGCGGGATTCGTCTCGGCTGCGCTGGCTGGACTCAGCTTCGGCGTCAGCGTTGCTTTAGGCACACCACTGTAGCCATGTTTCTTTTTCTGTTGTCGACCAGATGCGAGCGGGGTCTAAAGATTCGTACAGGGCGGGACGGAACCGCTAGAAAACTGGCCTGCGGACACAACACTGTTGTAGCATTTAACACAGAGACGCACAGGGCGCGAGCAGAAAAGTGACAGAATGGGACACGTTTGCTGTAGCTACGAGCGCCAACATCGACCAGAGTGCCGACCACGCTGTAGTCGACCAATCGAGCTACTCCGGAACAGATAAAGCCATACGCCTTGAGCAAAAAAAGCCCAACAGCAACATACGATAGCGGTCCCGTAATAGCTGGGCCAGTAGAAACGCTCAAGTTGCAGTAAGCAAGTATCGTTACAAAACCGTCGTTAAGCTATAACGGTCCCCGCGGCCAGCAGAAATGGTTCGGCTGCCCAATTCGAAGACTAATCGGAGAATACATTTACGGGACTGCTGTTTAACTTCAAGTGCGGCAAAGCAATAAAGTTTCCGCAAAAAAGAACAATAAGATATTAAATCACAGAATCAAGGAACGAGGGTAGTGTGGCACAATTTACGCGCGTAGTAGAATTGAAAACTGATCATAGTAATTGGCAACTGATGCCGTGTCAGGCTGAAAGGGCACCATTTCTTTCGCAGATGTGGTACAGCCCCCTACCGAATACTACGTGGAGCAGAAGATGCGAGCCTTGTTGACTATACACATGAATTAGATTACGCGTGCTAAGACTTTTTAAGACACGTTACCTTGAACTGAATAGATATCGCTGTTATCACTTGTTACTGACATTATTACTTATCCTAGACCGTGAATGTCTGCTCAATATGGATTCAAAAAGATGCGTAACGAAATTGCATGATATAAGACGTTAAACTCGTTGATTTTCAAGACTGCCCTTTGCTACTAGGCCTATTTCTAATAGAAATTCTAAGGAAAGTGTTCGGTTTAGGGTATTCAAGCAGGCCCGAGTTTACAGAAATTAGGCAGAGAGTGATAACCAAATCAGGGTAGTGGCTTCCATAGAGTCGTCGCTCCAACGCATCTGCAGTGCCCACGTGTTACGAATTTTGCATTTTCTACTTTTAGCTATGCCAGTTTACTCTTAGTTATACGAGTTATGCCAGACGTTAGATGGCATACCCAAGGTTCCTCTAGCCTATTACCACTGGGGCTTGTCGAAGTGGGCTTTACATACTTCTAGCGTCAAAAAAACCTGGTAAATGTCTTGAATAAGCTTTTTCACTAGTATGCGGGTCTTTGCTTCGAGTCGGTGGAGTCACGACAAACGTAAAAAAGATTTGCGTTCATTAAAAATGGCCCCGTTAGGCCCCAGGAGAAGGCTAGCGTACCGAAATATATTGTGCAATTACGCTACGTACCGACAAACTCGACGGTTTCCCCGACAGCCCCATTTGGAGCGCGCATGACCTGCACAAGTCGCGAATCAAAACATCTCACATTGGCCGGTGTTCCATCGAGACTTTGCCCGTTGTATTCGACGTTGACGACATGAACGCCCACCTATGATCAATAGATAATATCCACCATAAAATATAAACGTTTAATTGAGAAGCTATGTATTGTTACGCGGCGATCGGGACTGCACTTGTTAGAAAATAACACGTCCTCCCAAAGACAATACTAGGTACCTGTTTAGGAGTGAACTCGACAGTGACCACGTCTGCTTCATAACCGGCCGCCTAAAAATATGACCATCCGAAGAAAAATAAAACATTGAATCCGTTTAAATTGTCTGTTATGCATATTTATTAGGTACCAAATAGCATTGTCTTGCTATTTAACCTATGCTTGAATGGATCTATGCTTGATAAGTTAAATTAGATTGCTATTACTGGATACACATACCTTGAGGGAAACCGGTACGCTGTTTCGTGACGGTGAAAGTACACTGACCCGGATTAACTCCCGCTTACCCCCAGGAATTCGGACAGCAAAAGAGACCGGCTCATCTGCGGGAACCAGTTCTAACTGAGAGAGATCTACCCGATAATTGCTCGCTTTTTCAACTGACGTGCTCTTTGAAGTTGTTTTCGTATTTCGCCCGATCTGAGCGCGGATTTCAAGCGGACAGCACGGAACAAGAACCCCGTTGAATCTAAGGGAAAAAAAATGGTTTTACTAGCAATAGCACTATCTGCGTCACTCAATTTTTTCTTCATGTTAGACAGTTATCTAAAAGTAACACACACCTCTATGTCGATACAGATCGCTAATTCTTGTGTAGCAGAGTTCACAGATCGAATGGCTAGCTTATCTCTCTCTGTATATGAAGTGAAACAGGATTGTTTCACTCCATATACCATATGCTTTTACCAGCCGCTTGTTCAAGAGAGGTCTTAAGCAGACGTCCAGGTAATCAGTACCCTGCTGGAAAACCACATGAGTTAATATTGCCGTGTTGTCAAAAATACTCTATTTCTGAGAAACCTAACGAAGCCGAGAATGAAAAACGTCAGAAAACTGGCCCGTTGGACATTTTCGATGATTCTTGAATTCAGCCGAGTCAACGAATTTCTTCTATCACTGCCTATCGATATCGATCAAGTTATGGTAAATTGACAGCATACGGAACCAGATAAAATAGGTTACACGTATTATTAAATTTAAATAGTTTCGATAAGGTCGCGTGCGGAGATTCAGCTTACTCGAGCATCCAACATGGTATCGATTAAAAATTCAATGAAACACCAAGACATTTGTAGTAGTTCGTTCGGGCAAGCTGGAAATTTACTGAAAAACCAGTAGACTTTCGTTTGAGTATTTCTATATTATAACACAAAATCCTCTATAGCTATACTGGAAGTAAAAGTTGTTCATCGAACGGCTAGTTGAAAGCGGTCTAAACTGCGACCTAACACACAGGTTCTAATCATTTTAACAAAAATTGCTCATCTCTACGAACTCTGACCACAATAATCACAATCAGCGCAGATGCTAGCGGAAAATAATGTGTGAGCGATGTCGAACGACGACCCAGCCCCAGCAGACCATTCTCCTGAGTGGGTCAGCTACGCGTACCTAAGAAACCTACAAGTTTGATTTCACCAACTCTCCATTTCACAATCATACTAGCTTACATTACATCTTAACATGATACTGGTAGAAGGGAAATATCGAAGCGCACTGTTATTGATAATAATAGATCATTCGTCGATATAGCAGAATAAGGACACATGTGCACCCGGTATCAAGAAGCAAACACTATCAGACGACCTCTCCGTACTCGTATTTATGCTAATGAATCTCTATATATATATAATATTTTGGTAGAAATGGTGTAGTGTTAAGTTGTCGATTAGGTAACTTGAATGAGAAATCGTTTTCCAAGTTTCAGCTATCTAAGCACTCGCAAGTTATCAAAGTAAAAGGTATGCCGTGTTACGAGTAGACCAGACGAAGCTCATGAGGTTTACGTGCCATGCATTTGCTTATCTCCGCTCGAAGAATGCATTAAAAATCTTTGCCTCCTCTCATTGTCCCTCAAGCCGCAAACTGACGGCTGTTGTTATGCCTGCACTGAGTGAGGAAAACAAGAAGCCTGTATATTGCCTACCATTATATTGATTTACTTCATAGTAACAACCAGTGATGAATATAGCTTAGATCAATAAATATATCTATTCAATAATTTATTTACAGTTCACTATCGCTCTCTGTATATAGTTGGTTTTATCATATCAATCAAAGTTGGCTCCCTACTTTCGGTTGCTAATTAAGCTCCATGCGTATTATTATGCTCGATAATCTATATTAGAGTTTCTGGATTGATGGAACATGATTTTGTTGTAATAAAAATGCAATTATCTCCTTTCCTACAGTTAGCTCTCAACGAGGATGAGAACTCTCAAGGATAGCTCTCAACGCAGTTAGTTGAGTACTTAATGCGCAGTTTTGTCTTCATTGTAGTACTTTATCCTGTGTGCGCACCCTAGAGATATGTTCACGGGTAGCTCTTCCGTCTATGCGTAAAGGTCTCTTAGATCGCTACCTGATTTCAACGATGTGATTGGTAGGTTTTTCTGGTACAAAGGAGATGATGCACTTCCCGGATGACAGCACTTCCACCTGATTCGGAACTTCGCCGTGATTCACTGAGATTTCCAACTGGCCTTCGCCTGCCCTAGACGCATCCACTGATTCATCAAACCCAGTGCAAACAAACAATTATTGGGTGAAAGCAACTCTAGCGGGCGTGGGAATATGAAGATTACCCAACGAGTATCTCTGGTTGACTTTTTTTTATGAACAGCATATGAATGTTACTATGGCACGCAATATCAATTTTAATTACTACTAATTAGATGTGAACGTGCAACACATACACATATATGTATGTATGTATGTATGTATGTATATATATATATACTACGAAGTGAAATATCGTAATAAACCGCTAAACAACTAACCGTGAAATTGGGCTGGCTTTCCCACTTCAACGACTTCCGGAACCTGTTACAAGAGCGTGCACAACGTTATGACGATGCCTCAATCATTCAACTGAATCGTAGGTAGATAGATATTATAAGGTAAACTTATGGGCTTCGCTCGTACTTTTATATAAAAGGCTTCAAACTATTCAATCTACTTTCGATCAAGCTTCAATCTGACGAACAAGTATCCCTTTACAATCCACCTATCGCAGTATACCACCAAGTTATTGCGTTTTTTCATGGATTTATTTCAACTATGTCTGTTAATTGTTGCGGTTATTTTATTGCCTGATGCTAAAGTTGTATTAATGCTATTAGGCCATATAAACCAACCGATTAAAGTAATTCTGAACCGGCGATTTAATCAATTTATTGCTTGTCCCAGAAGCTTGACTCTGTTACCTTGTATTGCATCTAAGTTACAGTTAGCTTACTTATTATTTTGGCAGACATTTTGCCATGGGAACTCCTTTTCAGCCTTTTCATTATCTTTTTTTTATTTTATTTATCTTCTTTATTTTACTGGGGTTTATTTCTTTGCTTCAGTTGATCCATCCTCTAACCTCGTCACCACATCGCGCTAAACTTCCTATACGAACAAATATCTGAGCACAACTTTTAAATTGTCAATAGTTCCAACAAGCTGAATTTCATTACGTCACTATACAAATGTAAAGCTAATCTTCAGCCTTATACCCGGCATTAGTGTGCAGTTTAGACTTTAAGTTAAGAAGTTAGCTTCTAACGTATGATTTGCTGTGAAATTTCCACCATCCCATAATTTTGCTAGAGGTACCGTTACGTCGTGCCGGTCTAGTAGCTCCGTGTGAATTCGATAATCTATAGCATTTAGCTCGTTTTTTTGCCTATATAGCTAATCCGTCACCCAGCCGCCGTATGGACATGGACAAGAATGCTAAAACTGTTGGCCTGACATCGTCCCGTTATTCTAATATTAAGGCTATTGTAGTTCCATGACGTTACTACACTTTCTTTCCTATTGTTCGTAATCTATTTTGCGACCTTCACATCTACACACTTATTTTGACTATTTTCAGCCCGTTCTGCAAAGAACAACGTTTTCCATTCAAACGGCAAAGATAGAACAAATCCTTGTTTTAAATGAAGCTTTGTACCTACTTTACAGGATTTAACAAATAGCAACGAAGGTAAATGTCGTTGAAACAGTCCACAGTTAGCGAAAAGTTGTTTAAGAAGGGTCAAACTGATTCAAATTAGCGTTATATCCTATGAATGCAAGATTTATAGGTTTGAAAAAAATTATTCGGCCAACGACCAAAGCCGAACGTGCAGCCCATTTCGGGACAAAACGCTGCCAACCCAGGCAAAATCAGGCCAAAACGAGCACTTGGCAGGGGGTGACTGCAGACTCACACAAGCTTTGAGTTGTACCTAGATACAATAATAGATAGACGTAATCATCTAGCTGTGTTTATTATTAAAACTGTAACTTAGACAAAAACGGCTTTTCTTTTCTGTTACATTCGGTGGCGTTGTTCTATTCAAACTTTGTATTCTGAGTCTTAATGGAAATTGTCTCATCCCGCTGCAGAATGGGTGGAGCTTGATGGATCACCCTTTGAATTAGTAGAAATATTATTTAGTTTTACCTGGGCGAGTTGTATTCGCGAAGCATCGAAGGCTCTGCATGGTAAAGGACATTCTGGTAGCCTTCGACCGCGAACGACAATATCTAGCGCGTAATTACCCGCCTGTTCTACGTGCACGAGTATATGGAACGTGCCTGGAGAGCGTCGTTCTACACGGACGGGTACCGCCATCTGAGCTCCAGTGCCGGCTGCAATTGCAGATTGTGAAAAAGTTTGGTTTATGTATGCAGCCAATACATTTTGTATAAAATACAGCAGGTACATGATGCCCATTATGGAACACCGATGAACTGTCTAGTGCACGTTGCTATGAAATATTATACTTAAAAGTTGCCATCAAAGAAATCTATAGCACGATATATATATAAGGGAACCTGATTACATGTATAATTGGTTCTTTTACTGTCTTTCAGTTGCATGTCGAAGGCTTACAAGGCTATCCTGCTTCGGACATATTCCGCCTATTAGTACTTCATTCGCGTACGATCAATTGCCTCGTAAAGGAAATAAGCGCCTAGTGGGGTTTTTCTCGATTCACCAGCAACCGAATGCGCATGTCGCCTTCGTCGGTCAACTGGGGAGAATAGACATTTTGATGGGTCGCCTGTCATCGCCGTTTATCGTCAAAAATTCGTATGACTTTGGTTGGTTAAAGCCCATTTTACCTTGATGAATGCCAACCACCGCTGATTCACCAACCTAAAATTGTCAACGGTTGCGAGTTTAAACGGCTGAGCTGGGTTTGTGTTAGCCGTCGCGAAATTATTTAGCATATACATTTCTACACTGGCAGTTATCACAGATAAATTTCGACAAAAATTAGATGTCAATGGAGAACGATGAAGGGACCAACACAAGTGATCGTTTCGACGCGAAGTAATAGCTATACGTACGATGTACGTATGAATAGCTTCTATTCAAAGCCTGAACGAAGAACGAGAAGATCTCGCAGCTAGAGAACGTACCACATAGAGGCGGTTCTCTGTACTGAAGACGATGCTGATCGGCTCATTGTGCTTCGGATCATAGTTTCGGATTGGCAACGCCGCGTTGCCCAAGTACACACATTACTTTATTCAAAATAACGTCGATCATCTTATCGCTGAACTTACAAGTTATACAAAGCCTCACTTAGTTGACATAATGTAGCAAACCCGTCCATCTTTTATGCAGTAGTTTAACAAATATAAGATCTGCAAATTGTTCAGGTATCCAAAGTCAATGAAATGATAATTTCTCGCTGTCACATACCAACATGCACGAGTAACACTTGAAGTTCGCTATCGGTGACGTTTGGGGGAGTGAGTAACTGAACCAGGTGATGTTGTCTTGCGGAGAACTTGCGAAGTAAATGCGCATCCAGCAGATTACAGCAGTCTGCATCGCCTCCGTTCGTCGGTGACGATGCACCTGCAGGACGTACGCCATTGGTTACCCCTGGCTGAACTGGCGAGAAGTTCCCAGGATACTGAGGCGACGGTAGCTGTGGAGTTCCACAGTCCATTCTGTCAGGAGCTACCCCCGCAGTCATTCTAAAACAAGGAGCAAAGCAACATTAAATTAGAATTCCCCTCAGCTTGTCCAGGGTAAGCAAAGCTTAACGGCAGTAGCCGACATAATACCTGAAACATCTGGTAGACCTACGTAGGTATAAGGAAAAGCTCGTTAGTGGAACTTCAACTGCTTCTGTTTCTGTATTTCTGCAATGAAACTAAGTGAATATGCATGTTTGCCCCATAACAGAAACTCGGCAAGGTTTTTCTCTACTTAAATAAAGCTCTGGCAAAAAAAAATGCTCTAACCTTTGATCTAAACTAGATCCGTTAAAAAGACGTCATGTAGTGCTAAACAGACGAACTCTTTTGATCGAATCGAGGAGAATAATGTAAATAATAATTATATAAACCATTTCACTTGAAGAACAATGACTTCGTGCATACCTTCGCAAAAAAGCCCCTTCCAGCCAACGATAGCCGTGCTTGCTTGTGACAAAAAGAATATAGGATACCTAAAAGTGGTCACAAACTATCAAAGCAATGGCGCTGATTGCTGAAATAATAACATGTGTCTTTCTAAGCTTGTTTATATTTATTTACATATGTTTGCGGTATTCGTGGAGCCTAACAAGGCAGATGTTTAAGCTATCCATAGTGTTCTGAACATAGGAAATTTCGTACCTTTGCGCGAATGCATTGCTGAATACAAGGAACAGGTATGGACGTTGTTCTGCTACGATCATACGTAGAAATCATTTTGCTTAATTTCTATGGAGTACATAGAGTCGTTGTTTTATTCTGCAGTCGTAAAGGTAGCTCCGCTGTACTCAAACAGAGGATAAGGACTCTTTGGTTTTTTGCCCAACACTTCAACTTTTTTAGCAAACTAGAAGCAACAAATTGAATATAATTTGATTGCTCATTTACCTTTTAAACGATCTTTACAATAAAAAAAAAAAAAAAAAAAAAAAAACCGCTCGAATTTAGACAGATTCTTCACTGTACCATGTTCTCGACATTGTTTACTACCTCACCAGAAGTGCTTTTTGTCCTTGAATATGAACTTCATTATTTACTTTTACTTCTAAAAGAATCAGAGTCTATAGACCAATCGGAAACGATACTCACGCTGGCGACAACGCCATCATAACTCATTTTCACCTCAGATGCTTTATCATGCAGCATTGATGAAAATCTAACGTTATACAATTTTGTATAAAATTTTCATCTATTAGCTTCCGAACACTTAATTTTACGAGGGTCTATTGCCAAACACTGAACAAGTATTCCCAACGAAACTTATTTGATTCTACCGGAGACAATATCCTATGCTTTACATTTCTACAGATGTACATAGCTGCAACAACTAATCGACGTGGCGACCAGCCGGCTAATACTTCTATGCGGTACTGTATTGTAGCTACCTGCTGGCGTTTTTGTCGGTAGTACAGTCCGATCGAAGAGTAGGTTCCGCTCGATCGACCGGTCATTTTGTACCCAGCAGAGGGGTCTGCATTTGTTAATCGTCCATTTACAAAAGGCCACAGCGATTTTGCCCTTTCGAAGGGACGAAGTTCATCAGAGAACGAGCTGCTCGACTGGCAATTAATGTCTGTCTCTGTAGTAGGTCATACGCGAGAAGCTCTACGTTTTCCCATTGGATATAGCGATGTTTTGCCACGAGCATCTCAACGTACGGCCTATGGCGAAAGCTGCCCCGCCATTGACGCAATACGTTGGCCTCGCTAGGGACGCGTATTCTTCTTTGATCAAATCATCTAAAGCGATAGTCTGCTTTGACGACGATTTTATTCGTGTATGTAGGATGGCGGTAGTGCTATCGAAGACGCTGTTGGCAGAGGCCGGAGAAAAATCTAAACATTATAACTAGTCTATTTGACAGGATGCTGTCAAAGATAGCATCGGAACTAAGAAGAATACGCTCAGCAAGGCGCTTGTATGATACTGAATTTTAAGGAGGCCTTTGTAATATGCTGAAAACTACGCTACAACACGTAAAAACGTATCGAACATTATCTTCTATTGGTCCAATGAAATTTCGGCGCTGTAATGTAAAATATTTGTTTAGATCTTAGAGACATATTTGTGGCGAACCATTATCTTCCATGCAGTAATCACTACCAAGACATTAACTATAAGCAGCATCATCATGAGTATCTTAAAAGCAAAGATGGCTCGAGCACCGCGAAGCCATTTGTAGCGAAGTTACATTTCTGAAAAAGACGGTAATGCTGATATATTATGTTCACATAGATCAGTATGAACATTTTGATACGTGCATGCACCGAAAGTCGCTCAGATCGCTGTACCAGTCGTGAATCCGGTAATCTTTCAAATACTGAGAACGCCGGATGTCGCCTCATTACTATGAGCTTCTATCATTTTAGACAGCCCAAAAACATGGCTCTTCTGTACAAAGCAAAAACGAAATTAACGGGTGTCTTATTTAACGCGCTTTGTCAAAAGCCGAAATGAGCATACCTTCTTCATTGATAGATGAGCACTAATAATCATGGACACGTTCGTAAACAATAAAAACCACATAGAGAAAAGGGTAAAAAAAAAATGCTAACAAGGGGTATTTCATTGCGTAATTAGTTAGATGATAATTTTAGTAAATTGGTCTAGCTAAACAGCTTTCGTGTGCCCCTAATTGTTTTGGCCTCGTCGATTCTAAATAACATCACTCGAACTTCAGTTTCACCGCATCACTGTAGAAGGAGAACATGTAATGCGGCAATACGGACCCTAGATGAAGGTCAGCTGGCGATGCTCTATGAGACTGGTCTTGTAGCCGGTCGTCAAGCACAGAACTTACCACTGTGAAGGCTCGTTACGGTTCGGCCGATGGCCACAACTAGCACAGGTGTTCCTGGAACAAGCCACATAGAAAATACTACGGCCGGGAAACTAGTCCATCAAAGATGAATTGAAAACCATTGTTCATCGACGAGTATTTCTTTGCCATGGTGACAAGTATGAATTCGGTGCGGGGAATGGTTGTATCCTTTTTCTAACATGCGTTTAAATGTGATTTCTCTCTTTTTCTCAATATTTGTGCTTTGCTCATAGAAGGTTGTTCTTTTTGCCAGCAGCATTATTCGTTTATTCAAAGCAGTATATTGCCATGTACGTTTAGCAGTTTTCAACATGTTGTCCGCTGAGAACGTACACTTATTTAGACATATATATATATATATATATATATATATATGTCTTTGCGTTGAGTAATGAAATTATCTTGGAGCTGTCCAACTTCAAATAACAAGCCAGTCGATCATAAACAGGTGAAACGATAATTTGTTGAAACCGTCGTAGATAACAGACTGTAACCCATATCATTTACAACATCTTCTCATTTAACCCTGTTTAGCATGGTACATGTGTAAGCTTTTTTTTTTTAAACAAAAGCCTTCAGTAGATCAGTATGCCTACATTCTAAAACAGCTGATGGAAAAACCTACGAAATGTCCGGCGCCGACCTTAGATTAAACCCCCCAAAGAGATTCCGATTAGAGTTTCTTCACTTACTGCCATCGCGAATATGCTTTATAATTATGTAATTTGGGCATTGTCTACCGTTTTACGTGCAACTCAGTTGTATTACTAATAAATCTATATCTGATGCGTAGTCTAATCAAAGATGCCGCACGACACAGCTTATCTGTTACACCATAAAGTTCAAGCGCTGTGCACCGAAGGTCAAAATTATTCAATCTTTCTTTCTTTCAAGTTTGTTCCCTTTCAAGTTCTTCTCGCACGGTGGGTTTCTTCATTACCATTTTATATTTATTAACATACGTATATTATAGCGACACTATTTGGATCCTTGGGACATTGTCCTGCCTTTGGATAAGGGTCGTCGTTGCTCTGGATACGAGGTACAGTATCGTGTTCATTTCGGACGCGCGTTTTGATCAGCGGTGGAAGCTAAGTCATATCGAAGCGGCGGATGTCGTTTTTGGTAGCGTACAGCGTCGATGTGAGGGTCATCAGAGCGGCAACATACAACAACATAAAAAAATCACAAAGGCCAGCATTCATACTTGCTAGAAACGTGGCAGATTCATAATATAAATAGGTGATTTACATTCTATTCTCATTTTTTGTTATTCTATCCACGCGAGTATGGTATCCTAATACTCGGTAGAGTAAAAAAAAAGATACGCGCATTAATTACGCGCTTTCCACGACGTTTGCGAAAACTGAAGTTTCTGTTATTGTATGGGTAAGAAAGGTAATATACTCGAAGGAAGAGCAGGCCAAGTAGACAACAATCAGGTTAAAACTGATACCAGTAATCACGGCAGATGATGATGAGCAGCTTATTTATCGTGACGCAGTACCGCGTCGTTGTATTATTTGTGTAGTATAATGTACGAAATGCCACATGCGTCGTATGCGTTATTCTTTGTGTCAGATCTTTCGTTTCTCTTCGTGGATTTTCTCGGCCAGATGGCAGCTCAATCTAATGGACGCGGAGCTGCAGATGCTTCTACTGCCCTATTTTTATTTCGACTTCCATTGCCGTAACGACCCCATCGACGACCGTCTGACTTGACTCCTGATTGGGTCGACCGGTAGCGAAACTAAACGCGAGCGACCATCGGCGCTACATCTTCAATATATACGTACAAACAGGAAATACAACGGCAGTTTCAAACGGAACGGGCCGGCAGCCGCAGTAGCGAGGCGTCTCCATTCGGATCAACGCTAATAATCGCATATAGAGCAACTGTCGTTGTTACGACCACTAGCATCGACAGTCGAAATATCAAAAGCAAAACAAATTAGCTTTCTCCATTGGCCCATGTTAGACTATGTAGTTGGCGATCCCTGAAGCAGCAAGCTGTGTTGTTGTTGTTGTTGTTGTTTTTTTTTTTATCCTGCAACAAGATCATATTCGTCATACTACGATGCGTGTACGAACATAAACAATATTAATCAATAGCTAACCAGCCAGACGCCTAGCAGACGACAGCCGTCAGATATGAAACGAAGTATGTACATGTGCCTTCGTCTATAAAACCGCCTTCGGTTTCAATACTGCTAAGTAGAGTATTAGTTTCTATGTATTCATATATGCATAGTTGTGTCGTCCGCGTAAATACTCGATTAATGCTACCGCTTTGCCGGGCTTTGCTAAAGGAGAACGTTCGATACGTTTATATCACATCGTAGTGCGGCGGAGCAAAAGATGTATTGGCTTTACGCCATACTTATACGCCACTCGGAGAACAATAAACATAATATGGGAGCACAAACTATATACATATATGTAATACGTGTGTGATGCAATCTCAGCTGTGACGTGAGAAGCACGCAAAAATTGAGATGGCGTGTGATGCGTCGCGTTGTGTGTAGTTCTGCTGAGTAGAAGCTGTTTTAGAAAGAGCTATTGCTTTTGACTGATTCTGCTAATTGAGAAAGAGCTAGCTAGCATAGATGAGTAAATCTTGTCTGAAGAGACAAAACTTCGTCTAGAAACCTGTGTGAACGTTCCTAATTCACGGTCTTTCTTTGGTGCATTGCACCTAACCCACTAATCAGCCTTTTTATGACGATCGCTCAGTGAAAAGGCCTGAATTTTGTTAGCTTTCGACTTGATTCCTTTGCTAATTGGCACAGTATAGTTTTACATATGCTTTTTTGTGTTTGTAAAGGCTGACATTTCTCTACTTAATTTCTATTAATTTGAGTCGTACAATAATTCCTAGTTTATGTTCATGAAGACAAAATGAAACTGATACCTCTTTGAAAACGGCCTTAAACTATCGTTTATATTAGTCATAGCATCCTGCCGAAAGACATTAACGCACACAACATACAAATTAGCAATATTCCATTGCTCCGCCCCCTCTACCAATCCTCTCGCGAGTTCTTCTCTATTCTTCTTTTGTATGTATGTATGTTGATTAATGGCTACGATGTAGACCCCACTTACTAACAAAATTATCACTTGACATCTTGTTGCCAATGATTCTGTCAAAGTTCGCCGTCTGTCTGTTGGACTAGAACGACGAACCACAATCATCTCAATATCACGTTTCTGACAACAGATGTTTTGCTGTTAAACCTCGAAAATTGCCTCGTCCTTTTGCTATCAGTCAACCAATTGCCAGTCAGCTAACACAGACACGGCACAAAATCCCGGCGAGACAAGTGGGACCACATATGGCTGTCGCTGGTTCTTTTTCTCCTGTTGTTAGGGACAGTAGGAGCGCGGGAAGGCTGAATCAACTACATGCGTCCATGTAGTAGTCTACGTGTGTCTGAGAGATAAATAAAGGCAAATAGCAAGTAAGCTGGTCGCGTCCCGTTCGCAACTACCGTTGCACGAAGCTGCTGAAGAAAGGTAGCTGTCTGCTGTTTGTGCGAAAACGTAATAGGGAAGTTGTCGAAGAAAAATCTTCATTCGTCCCACCTGCTCAGCCAGGTTATTCCTCTTCTTTTTCATTGTCACCACCGTTGCCTTCGTCCCCTTCAAAACTTCATTGCTCACTTTTATCGCGATCCCCTGTTGTTCCGATTTGCATCGGAACCGCGTCATCCTGCAACTAACTAAAACGTTTCTTTCTTCTGCCATAACACGAAAGATGGGAAGAGCGACTATCGAACAGCAGAAAAAGCAGATTGCTGTCAACGTGTGGACGTGTACGTGTAGCGATGGTAGAACCTCAGCACGGTTTTTAGTTGCGGGCACCAGAAAGAAGGCTACTGCCAGATTCACCGTCCTAACGAAAACTTCACTCCTAATAGCTCTATAGATAACGACAAGAATCGTCCGCCCCCATGCTCGTAAGAAGATGTAATGATAAAAGAAGATCTTTGGCCGACGGCAGATATGGCGTCAGCTGCCGCCGCTCTAGCTCTAGTGATTTGAACACGTCACGCGCTTACTAGCGTCACAGCCCTGGGCAGGACCCTCAATGTGTAATGGTGACAACGATAGCGATACGTCCCACAGACAGCAGCGATTCGTTGGCTGGCCATCCTTCTCTCAGCTCGTTCGTTCGATCGTGAGTTTGCCATCGCTAAGGTCCTGCAGACTCATGTTGCGCAGTCGGCTAATGAGTTTCGACATCAATTCCTGCCGATGTAGCTACGTCTGCGATTCCGCCAATCGTCGGCGAATTCCCAAACACAAAGCGGGCAGCCTACCGGAATACTGTGGATCGCAGACCGTCCTTTGCCCAAGCGAATGAAAGGCCCACAAAATTGACTTTTCAACAGTCAACAATAAATATGGCGAATAGAGGATGTATATTTTGTTGACGGCAGGATGGGATCTTTGGACTCAACTCTGCACTAGTTTCCGTTGTAGTGTAATAGGTACATGCCTAGATTTAATTGCAGTACTAATAATACATACATACATGCGTTAAACGGACACATACAGTAGAATTAGCCAGAACAGAGAACGTTCTCATACGACGACAATGTCTGTCATGATTTTCTTTTCTTTCCACTTTAAGGTAAAAATAGGCAAAAGAAAAAATGAAGTCACCATTTTAAAATCTGCTACGAAAGTACTATTATACTATATAATCATATTCGTATATAGTGTTCAAAACGTTTGTATCTGTATCTATATAGGAACTTGTCAAGGTGCAACAAACCCAGAATGCAAAGCTGCCAGTGTTATGTAACTATTGACTATGAAATAAGTTTACAAAGGTCATTTTAAAGCAAAAACGCAGCGGTTTCTCATCTAGAAGAAGTCAAATCTCGCTGAGCAGTACGACTTTTCTCGTCGAAAATGTAACCTGTTAATGTCGTTTAGTATTCATAGTAATAAAGGTCGTCGTAGAAAGCAGGAGGGCATACCAACCAGCAAGCATGCCGCCATACGAACAGTTTTGTTCATTATCGAATAACTGAAAAAAAAAGTAACTTACACTACCGAAAGCGAGATTTACGTATCTCTAGGTTTAATTAGAAGCTTAAAGGTTAAACATTTCGACAAGATCACCACACAGCTAACGTCGACATAAGCAAAAGTACATGCTGCCCCGTACGAATCCCTAAGGAAAAGTAACCTCGTCTACTACTGCGCTTCTTTTGAATCCCAGTAGCCCTTTTAAACCCAATGTCCTCTAGCCAGAATTTGGTGAAGTATTTGTACCGCAGATAAACTAAAAGGTTAGAGCGAATTCCCTTCTGGGTCCGAATGTTAGCAACTTATTTGCATCATTTCACTGTTGAAACCGTTTGAGTTAGTCACCAACAAGCCGAAAGCTCAGTTTTGTCACGAAGGCACTTTTCCCAATTAGACCGAAGTTGTTACTATTAACGCGCACCATCGCCTGCGTAAGCGTCTATCAGTGAACAAAAAAGTCTGTCATCGGTACACCATGCAACGACAGTACAGCGTTGATCTCCATAGACGTTGGTTTGGAAATTTCTCTACGAATCTCCTGCTATTTCCGAGGTCCCGGCACTATTCAGTGAAATTTACCTTGAGTATTTTTATCTTCTCATTTCCTGATTTATTACCAATGTTCAGACTTAAGGTCACAAAGGCGACAGATAGTGTTTCAGAGCAGGTTTACAGTGGCCTCCGATATGGTGGGTGGGCCGCGATTACTGCAAAAAGTCTGTACTTCATTAGATTTTGTAATTGTCAGTAGTCAAGGACATTATCAAGTAGTGGCTGTTACTAAGGGGTACTATTCACGCCTATAAATTCAGGCCTTAGCGGGCCAATTGGGTAAGGCAGCTAACAACATATTTTCCCCTACTCTATACTTTTGATTCTAGGTAGACAAAAGAATTTCATATTGATACAATACAGGGTATACAACGTATTTTCCATGGATAATTCGGTCTGCCTTTGCAATATAACATGCTATCTTTGTGATCTTGCACCCGTGCGATACAACTGGAGAATATCCGGAGTAGTCTATTCAAGTAAACTGCACCTTTATAGAAAAAAAATTGCTCTTTTTTTTTAAGTATTTTGTAGGGAAGAGACATGGTGAAACCGTCGTAGGCTAGATTTTTCATTAAAGAAGGGCCGTAGGAAACGATGTAACATAATTAGCGAAGTTTTGATTTATCGCAACGTAGTAGACCAGGACAGCGAAATGATCAAGCATTAGGATCTGAATGTAGCCTTTGTTTATACTTTAATTGTATTGTTGCGCTATTACTAAAAAGGATGCTTGATGTCATTCACTGTTGCTTCGATTTGACCTCAAACAATGAAGTGCGTAAATACGTAGATTTCACCTATATTTCGAGGTAGCTCACATATAGACGTTTGTTTGTCTCATTACGCATGTAATGTAGACTATATGTGTCGATAGCGAACCTTTGAGAACTCTAGCTATGCAAACCATGGCGTCAACAACGACGCCTGCAGGATAAAGTGGATAAAAACCGTATATATATATATACACGGTTATATATTTAATACATACTTTGTTGTTTCACTATTGCTGCTAATAAGTTTCTGCGTAATTACTATGGGAACATATAATGAGGCACAAAGACATTTGAAAAAAGAAAGACAAACCACAGTCACAGAAAGTGGAATCATTTCAAGATTGATTTATTGCTGCATCATTCCATTACCCATTGTGGCTCTATCTGTTCCGCATAGCCGTTCGCACAATTTAGCCAAGCTGTTATGCCGTTGCTGTTGCAACATAACAGCACTATGAAACCTCGGGTTTGCCCCCCAGTCATCCCCTCCTTTGCCGCCATCGCCGCCTGTTTTTCCTAATGTCGACGTAAACGAAATGCAAAACAAAACGCACCGACCGATTCCTCAGTTGGCCCTCAAACTACAGAAGCGAAAAATCTGCGTCTAACATTTATAATATTTTGACTCATTTGCCCGATAAATTAAGACGCGCTGCAGCGAACAAAAATCCCTATGGATCAAGCTACGTAAATAGCGCATTGTAACGTAATGCCAATACCTTCATGTTTTAATTATCTAGGCTACAGTTATCGTTGAGAAAACTGCAGGCGTTTTCGACTGTTTTTGTGCATGCCGCCTTAATGAATCTATGCAACCGATTCAGTCTATTACATTATATATGAGTGAAGAATATATGTACGTATACGTGTATATGTAAAAAACGTGCTCGTCTCAAGTCGTCTTCTAGATGAATCACGGCTTTTTGGCGTTGTCTCGTGATGATCTCATATTGTTCGCTGCAATTTTCTCTTGTCTAACGTTACTCCATTTGTATAATCACTAAAAATGTGCGTTTTTTGTTAACTAGGTATTATTGTCTGCTAAATAAAATTTATGTTTAGTGTGTGAAGTGAAAAACCTCACATAAAGCAAATTCAATGTAACTCGGCGAAACTTTAATGGCTCTGTAACTTACGTTATGGGATTATTACGAGATGGGAATAACGTATACATTGTCACCCCTCGACGAAAAGAGGATTATGGTTTACGCAGTGGACATATTGCCAAAGTTACGCGTAAACTAGTTGTACCCCTCTATTTTTAGTTATTTATCTGCGTTTTTGTTGTTATACGTGTTTCGGTATAGGCGCGCAGTTCTCAATCATTTATGCGTGTATTGAACGTTGCGTATTATATCTATAATAAAACCTAGATTTGTAGTACAAACAGAAACTTATTGTAACATACATATTGGTGACTTCTACAGATCGCAATATTTACCCTTACCTGCACTTGCCTTCCGTATCCACAGGCTGTCGAAAAGGATAATCCAAAGGATTCACAAACACGGCACATCTACATTCTAGAGGTTATACAGTGTCAAACTGAATTTTGTCAGCCGGCCGGTTGTATAGACGGCGATCACACTAGCTACACGCAGCACAGCGGTCACTATGAGCGAACTAATTTCTATAGTCAATAAAATAAGCAACCGTATTTTAGCTGAATAAGATATTCCTTCGATGCTTAGCCGCTAGATAACTATCATGGTCGTCATCATCATCATCATCATATGGAAAAGCATGGTCCTATGGGGCATAACTTGTGCCGTCAGTTGGTGCCTCTATTAGCAAACAGCTGTTGTTTCCATATGATGCGCATTTAGGCTCGAGTGGCCTTTGCTCATTCGAGGCTTGAAACTGAACTACCTGTGATGGAAGGCAAAAAAATATAGATTAATCACACCCTCGTAATTTTCTCTAACCATGGCTACATGTGGGGATGTTGAACGGTTGCTACTGATTGATGTCGTTGCTGATGCTTTGGTAGATACGCGGATTGGCACGATTGCGGGAACAGCCCCCAGTGTTAAGACTGTATTATACCGACTGCTGAGTGGACACCTCGCGGCGCACAATCCTTCCGTCAAGACCAATTTGATCCGTTGGTCGATTAAAGGCTTAGGTTGGCTGGCTGCTATCACTTGAAGATTCGCTTCGTTTCTGATCTTGGTTTTCGTTCTATTTTCGGCCTCCGGACCCCGATCGGTCTGGCTCGTCGTCTACTGGGCGAATCGGCCAGCTAGTCGTCACTCGAGACGCCAGCAGAATGCTGCACAGCGAAAAGCATGCTCTTTACTTTAGTTGTGTATCTGTTATGTCCGATGACTATTTGCTTGTGTGTCCGTGTCTGATAGTAGGGAGCGGCCACGAGTCCTGCTTTGTTGACACCGGTTTGAGCTGCACAGTTTAGCACTTGCTGCACAGAGCTCTGACTGACACTGCCCAAACCATGATTGCTATACGCTCCGTGGCCAGCAACGGCGGTGGCGCAGCGGTGGTCGTCATCGTCGTCGTCGCTGATAGCATTGAAAGAAAGAGGGACGGCCGGAGAAATCGGAGGGGGACGCCGGTTTCGCCGCGCTGTCGCGCACCAGCCACAACGAATACACTAACAAACACACAGGCACGTGCGTGCTGTCGGCAGGTAGTCAACGATGGTTGCCAGTCGTCGCATACCGTCCGTCTCCGACGATATCTCGAAAAAGACTCGAAAAAAGTTTGGTCTCCTGATCCGCCGGAGCCAGAGATAGCGTTGATTCCCTAGCGCGGCAGATGAAATCTTGGCCCGGAACCTGATTACAGGTTGCCCTGTATTGAAGAACGGCGGCTACTGCACCGGGATTTCGCGACTTAAGTCTCCTCGGCCCGGACAGTGATGATGACGGCAGCGGCGACAACAGCGGTAAGGATGACAACGGCGAAGTCGATGGGCCCTCCCAGATCATCGGTTGAAGACCGAAGCCGCCAGACTGGCAGACAGATCGCCGCTTTGAAAAAAGCGAGAGAATCTGTGGGCTGTTGTGTCTCTGCTGCTTCTGCTGCAAATAAAGCACCAGTGACTACTGCCAGAACGTTGCTGAGATTGAAGGCTAATGTCGATCTCAAAGGAAAAAACTTCGCCTTGTTGCAGGGGCAGTTATACGATTAGAATACGCTACTCTTACTCAGTGGCTACGCCGGAATCAACCACCTCAAATATAGGCAATATTTTATATCGGTCGCGACTGCTGGAACAGAAGCGACGCGCATCACCGACAAAAGCAGCACAAGTATCAGTAGAAGCGGCAGTCCTAAACGACATCAAATGGTCTTCGCGGATCGACGCTTGTAACTGTGGTGGTACAATGGCGACGGAAAGGAAGGATGCGCTTGCAGATCGCGTCGATCAGTTAGAACGATCGGGATCATGAGATGCGTCAGAGAGCAGTGACCACAACAGCAAAAATACAAAATCGTCGAAGGGATTCCCGCGAGCTGCAAATTCAGGAACGTTAAAAGTCCGAAGAACGGTAGTGGTGCTGGCGATTTTACTGTTGCTAGTCCTATGGCTTCGCCATCGGATAGATCAGACACGGTGACTGGGGGACCGACCGACTGGGTAACACGCAAGATCTGTGCGGAACGACGATATTGCTTAGGCTCTGGCAGCCAACAGATTCGGTGCGGCCAAAAGAAAAAGGGCGAACGGTGAAGGAACAGTGGCTAGTCAGCTAGGAACACAATGAGTGCCGCGCAGACAGAGGCCGACGGCAGACCGAACGGGCATGACGGTTGACTATCTCACTGCAGCCGTTGCTTGTTCGAACCGCCCGGGAGCCATGTGGCGACTGACTACCAAACACTCGTAGACTAACTGGCTTGTCCTGCTACCGCCTGACTCAAGACAAACGAAAGCCCATTGCCAAATAAGAAAACTGACAGCTACAGCAGTGAGAGAAACACCGAAAAGGATAGCAACGAAGGCTACCAAAGGAAAAGAGGATGGGAGAAAATTTCTGAGAACGATTGACTTTGAAGTCTGTACAACCTATTACTATTACAGCCAGACCGGATGACAATATAACATGCATGCGCACTCGCGGACGATAATGCCGACAGCCAGCCAGCCAGCCAGCCAGCCAGCCAGCCAGCTAGCTAGCTAGCTAGCTAGCGATTGCTGACATTTTCCGTAGTTCGGCCCCAAATAAACGGATGGACTGACGGACAGACAGACGACCCAGTCAGCGGACCGCCGAGTGACAGAGGAACCAGCTATCTTCCAACAATTACCAGAAAGTGACAGCAGCTGACCAGATGACCTGGAGAGGGCAACAGCACCCCCAAGCAGATAAATAACAACGGAAAAGACACTAGCCACTACAGTGTCTCGCATATTGTAATGCAACTATACGATCTGCTTACATTCAAAATGTAAATAGATTTTGGAGTCGAATATTACAGAGGTATAGCATAGCAGACAACAGAATATGTCAGAAATCGTTTTTGGATGGCCTAATTATTAGTGGCAGTATATGACACAGTGATAAGAACAGCCTCGGCGTCTTTAGTAGAGCTAATTGAGCTCACGGTTCCGGCCGTTGGAACAATCCTCTGACCTCACGCAGTGACTTTACAGAACGTCGGCGGACGCACCCGCAAGACGGTCATACCCCCAGTCGCTGATCTCGATGCTGTGAGTTCAGCTGACGACTTATATTATCTAATAACATGGACGCTTGCGATTAGATCACAGATTCAAGAGCACGAGCTGTGCTCTTAAACACATCTCTTTTACTGGATGGCGAGCATTACCAAAGAAGCTATTGCAGAATCCCATTGGCAATACTCGCTAAAATCGTAAAAACCGTTGCCTGCGCCTAAATCGCTCGACACATGTACCACTGAGATAGACTTTTAATAAATAAAAAACGGGAATTTCAATAAAATATTTAATTTCAATAATCAGTCTGGTCTCAAATCGTTGACTGTTTGACCAGTTAGGCCTGTGCTATTTATAAGTAACTATAACATACTATTGATAGTCACGATCGGTGGGATGACTAACAGCGCTTACTTAGATTTTCCCTTCGTAACGGTTAATGTTTTGCCTATACGGAGCTGATTTTATAGCTTATATATATTCTATAGTATTCTATAGGAACTGCCTGAATTTCACTTAAATAGCTATAGTTCCCGCAGCTAGATAATCGTTCTAATAGCAGCGTTCGAACGGCGCTCAAGCTGGTACTGAAAGCAATAGGTTGTGCGCGAATTAAACAGGCCGTCTTACAGTTATAAATCTGTTCCTCATATGAATAGAGGGCTTATAACTTTTTTGAATTATCGGCCGCAATTATTAACTGATCCTTTTGAACAACAATCTTTAATAAATGATGTTGTTGTTCTTACATATACATAAGACGAGCGAAAATGCGAAAGCATCTTTGCGCCATCGCGTCATTCTAAGCATTAGGAAATATATAGCCCCCCTGTATCTGTTGTGTCACTTGCATTTAAAATGAGTATTCAGAGCTCTGTAAGGCTGTCTTTTTCAATATTGGGCGCGCTTAGCGCTCCTAGCTTTCGGATCCTGAGCTGGAACAAATTCGTTTCTAACTATAACGTAGAAGCGTTATTGAAGACGGAACCCTAAAAGCTTTTCAGTAGATGCTTACTTCATTCTCATTGTTGAAGTTGATTTCGTTTATTTATCGCTTCGATTCAGCAAATCGGTGGTTATATTATACAAGCCACATCTTAGCATGTTTATTACTTAGTAAAAACCAAAAAATTTGGCACTTTAGTTAGTCAGCTACGGGGCATACGGATGGAAACGTTTGAAGCGTATCAGCACAACAAATTACCATAATCAATAGAGTTACGCATTTTGTCAAGCGGGCACACTGCGTATTACGAACTGCTATGCCACTGGTTCGTGAACGCTCTCAGACATTTTGAAAATGAAAAAAAAATTTATTCTTCGCTGCTTGTTAATACAACCTATTCTCATGCATACGGTATACATATCATAATCACACGCGAGTGTATGAAGTAATTTTATGAAGCTGGCAGCTTCGCTTGTTAAGCCTCCTTCTAAAGCTTCTTTTAAGAGACTCGACCGACACGAACCCATGGATGATATGTAGTTTATCATTAACAAAATGTCCTAAATTAGTTTCCGGCCGACTATAAGTTTTTAACTTGGATATTTCATTTATCACACGTGTTCTTATGAGATCAGGATTAAAATGAAAAGGAAACCAATTTCGATCAAGGTATTGCGTGTATCGATTTCCGGTAATATTCATGTAACTTGCAGTGCGAGAAAACTATGTTTTAGCTTGATTTTTATACTGAGCTATAGGCTTCATTTTATTTAAAAGCTACCTTAGACTTTTAAATCAGCTGTAGAGTATAAAATCCTCAATAACCTTTGTATTAATATCCTCTACTTAAGTCCCTACAATAAAGCTGAGGTGTGCGTTAATCTAAGGCATATAAGCTTATTAGTTCCATCTGTTTTCAGCGAGTTCCTGCGAAAGATCTGAACAAAAAACAGGAGCTTAATAATTACGCATTTTGTTTCAATTCTAATGAAATTGTTACTGTATAATCGAAACTAACGGTTCAACTAAATTAAAGATTGTGTGCGTCGAAAAATCAGATACTCCATACATTAAGATCATTCTATTTATTACTAGCTAAGCGGACATATAACAAATTAACTTCGGATAGTATAGCATTTTTTTTAAGTTCATCAAGTTAATGTTATTGAATACATTGGCTATATTCGACCCACGTTGTTGTGAACGTTGAATGACTTAGCCGCCTTTAATTTATATTGACACACTTCGTAAGTAAAAATAGTTGCTGAAGAATTGTGCACTTCCAACCCTTTCTTGCCAGTCAACCGTCGGAACTTTTCTCTTTCCTTCGGATTCGAAACCGTTTCCCTAATCAGCGTTTCTGATTTCTAGTTTGCGATGGTCTCGTGCTCAATTCCAGAAGTTAACGATGACAACTGAGATCACTATCGACGCTTCGGCGCTTTCTTATATGCAGCTTCTCTTTCCTTGCTGCGTAAACTTTTCCACTAGCAGAAGCTAGCGTTTGTCGGCGCCAAAGTGAATTCGAACACTAGTGCAAGCAAATTGTGTTTGAGTGGTAACATAGTAATAACGACATCAATCATTCAATATTTGGAGTTTGACTTTCAGTACGTAAGCCGTTAATCACTGCTTCAGACTACTAGCCCCTTCTAGCACCGACGGAAGTATATCTACGCTCGGAATTTAGATATACTAAGTGCTCTTAAATTTAATAGACAATCACGTTAACCCTGCACATTTTCGGGGGCAACAGGACCTTCTCAGGAGGGAGGGATTTGTACGTCGGCGTACCGCTAACTTACAACCTGCCAATGTCAGCACCATATGAAAAAGGGCAAAGAAAGTAAGAATTAAATAAACAACGAGACGCACATAGCAGACAGCGCTGTTTCTTGACAAGAAATAATCTGTTGTGGGAAAGCTAAAGATAAACGGAACAAAAAATCGATTCTGTAATAGCGTAATCTGAAACATAAACAAATACAACTACTGATGAAAGAGGCGAACTGAGACACACAGCCTTTGACCTAGGCTAGCATAAGAACAAGGCCGAAACGGACGTATGGAAGATGGCATTGATATGCGAGGCGTGTATAACAAACACTATACAAACCGAGCTTATTTTACTAGACGCATGCAAGTTTGACAGATCGAGCTTTGAAGCAGTACTCAATCACTTTGAGAAGATGAAGGCTAATTTTAGTATGCCTTCGAACCATTTAGAGAAAGCTGCTACGGCAATCATTTTCCTTAGCAAGCAAGTTTAATCCCTTTGAATGAGGTTTGTCTTGTGAACCAATTTGAAATAACACAGAACTCATACAAAGAAATCGTTCGTTTTTATCTGTTCACAAAAGTCTCCAAAAAAAAATATACCTATTTTCTTAGATTTCTACGATGCTTATCGAATTGTTACCATTTATACTCGACAATAATATTCTAGCGTACTTTATTTATCACAACCAATTGGATTATTAACATTTATTACACGAAGTGAACCCAAGTAGCTTCATTCACCGTTCAATAAGGGGTTCACGCATTTTTACCCTTCAATCTGTTTAATAGCTTAATACGCTATTTATTATTAATTCGGTAGGAGTAACAAGAAAACGTAAATCCACTCAGTGCCAGACTAGCTCGTACGTGCATTGAATCGTGTTCCCAGCTTCGATAGTGCCTAAATGCCATTTTTCATTAGATGAATTCTGCAGTTAGGCGTAAAGCCAGACCAATTAAGTCGGACCTTGCTAACGTTAAAACTAGGACGTCTCTGAAGGTAAGTACCCTTAACGGAGTTCATATTAAGGCCACTCATATTAAGGATTATTGTCTGCAGATGGTCGCAACTTTTTTATATGCAAAATCATCTACGTAACGTTGATAACTCCAAACATCGATGCGAATTTCTTTGCGAAGCTACGTATACTGTTAGCGCCTTGTCACGACCTTTTAGAATCTCCGTAGTTCCCATAGTTTGAAAGAAGCTATCTTCATTACTAATGGCACCGAAGAAATCTGTAAACATGTTCAGTATGCTCAGAAGTTCAGTTCAAAAGTGTGCTTATATATATATATATATAACAGCATTTTTATTTATCATTTATAAGTATTCGTTCGTAAGCGTTAACAAAATGTGCAGATTTTGTCATGTATTTATTCAAAAATTTTGTATTTACATGTATGAACACCGTATGACTTGTTGGGTATTATTCCAGATTATATTTTCGCCTCAGATTTGGCGTACATCATGTAATAACTAACGTAAAAAAAAGCCCAGAAGCACATTTGAGGCACACTCTGGGACCAGAGATACTCACTATGTACAAGTAATATCTAGGCAGTAACAAGGTCAAAAAGCTTCGTTCGGTTATTGCGTAAAATCGTCAGTGGCCTCTAGCTCAGAAGCAAAGGAACGCTTCATCTATCCATCTCTATCGCTTTCGCTCTCCGTGAAATCGGAATCTCAATGTACTCCACATACTCGGGACCTTGGATCCGTGAGGCTTTGTATTTTATTGCGCTAAAGGGACAAACACTGAGAAAATATATGGATAACATTTTCGGTTAGGAATGTAAGGTTAGCACATTCAGATCTCAAAAGACTGTTGTCAGTGAAAATTCTTATCATATAAATGCATCATATCAAACTTTTTTTTTATAGTTAAACGTTGTGCAAGTCTCGATTTTATCTTTCCTGTTGTTTGGATGTATGATACTTCCCTGCATCCCATGTCAATTTTCGCTGCATTCACTCGGCAATAACTCTCGATTTAAAGAACATCGCCATGTAAACAAATAAAAATAAAGCAATCGATATTATTTAGATACTTACCCTCTTGTCTGGTTGATGGTAATGGCTGTAATGTGTGTGGGCCTTGTTTGAGGTGAGGCGCAAATGGACGGTTTCTGTCAGGTGCAATTTCGACATTGGTTTCCCTGTTTTGATGACCAAACTGCGACTGGGGATGCAGCTGTCGGTCTTGCTGTGGTGGTTGTTGTCCCTGTTGGAACGATTGGGGTTCAACGTTTGCGGAGCTCATTTCATGGGGCTTAACCGCACTCCGCGAAGGATATTGTTGCTGTTTAACATAATTAGCAGCAATCCGTTCCATATCCTCCTTAGACAGTGCTCCAGGACGATTTGCTGGACCGTCATCAAGTGCTTCATCAGTGTAAAACATATCCGGCTCAACGGTTCCGCCATTTGTATCGAAAATCGGGCCCGGTTGACTTTCCTAAGTTTGATAAAATCACAACCCAGGACGTAATCGATCAGTCCAGATCGGGCATAAAGCTACAGAATCATTGTGATGTATTACGGTATTAAAAAAAATCCGTAAGAGGCGAAAGCATTGTAAAAAATAGTTCATATCTACGAGTTTCTATTGTAAAATAATATGAAGTTCGGTTCAAAAGTGGCAGCAACTTATGCCTTTCGTGATCCTCCGTAAGTACGGTTATAGTGTCAGAGGGCTTCAGACAATACACTAGCTACACTCATACCTTCTGCCAGATAAATTTCTATTCACTTGTTGAGCGTTCATAAATAGCTGCAAAATTAAAAAGAAAAAAGCTTAAATCATCCATTACTAAGTTAATACATCCTTCAGTTTGCTAAAGACATTCACAATGTGTTAACTTTCTAATCGAAATCGTAGCATTCTTTAAGTGTTTTTTAGTCTGAAAGATTTGAGCTCAGGAAAGCATGGCCACAACCGCTTGAATGAGTCTCTAGCTAGCAATGAAACGCTTATCCTGGGTGCGACAAGATTCACTTTAGCAGCTCAAAGGTTCCTAATGTCTCTGTCTTAATGCTTTAAGGATATAACTTTTAGAGAGTACGTGAATAAATGCTGAAGTGCAACTGACCTGATCCGTGTTGCTAAATTTTTTCGAGTCGCTGTCGCGCGTCCTCACGAATGTCCGCTCTCCATAGCTCTTCGTTGTTCGTCCAACTTCTTCATCGCCGATTTGTCCTCCCACGTAGCGTGGCACGTACCCCGAACCTGACTGTAAGCGGCTGTTAAGATCGAAGGTTGTTGAAGGATTCGCACTTTCACGTATGGCAGAGAGCGGGGGCGTTGACTGGACACCGCTATCTTGAGCGAACGGCTTGTCATAGTGATCCGGTTCTTGATCTCTAACATGTGTTACTCTCGGAACGCCAAAATCGCGATTGTTCCGATAGTAATCTTGCGGCTTTGTTTTGCCGTCTTCGTCTTTGAGCTGAGCCTGCTTCGTCGCATTTGATTGCAGCTGTTGGCTTTCTGCGTTATGATCGCCTTCTTGATACTGGTGGTGGCGACCGTGAGAGTGGTCAAACACTATTTCATGGGTAGATGCGTATGCGACAGCCTCTGGATGATGAGCCATATGCGAATGATCGTAACGTCGGCGGCCAGGGACTGCTGACGCGGCTTGTCCGCGAAGATATTTCAACTCTTTAACCATACCCTGTGCCTGCGAAACTTGCCCTGAATCCGTCAAGCTTCCGTGGTCAACAACAGCTTGCCTATAATTCACGGACACTCCATGCTTTGATAAATTTTGTACGTACTTTTCAGATCCATCTGGGATGCTCTTAACATCAGTCGGAGGAACCATCAAGTACCGATTGCTCTGAGTGCTAACTTGTCCTTCTTCAGCTGCGAACTTCTGGCTGTAACTGCGGGCGGGAATTGGCTCGAACCTATTATTCCTACGAGCAGGTACTTGGGATCCAGGTTGTTCTTGTTGGTCATCTGTATGGTGCTGGCGTTCTTGTGCATGGTGTGGAACATCCGTAGAAGTGACGTGGCTGGTTTGCACGGGCTGTATCTCGGGGACTCGTCCAGTCTGAGTGTCTCTAAAATGGGGATATTCTCTCTGCTTGACTCCGGATGCAAACTGTGCGTCTGTTTGACCTTTCAGAAAAGTGTCACTATCGGAGTAGTTCGTTGACGGGGATATTGCCGGTCCTGGAGGGGGAATTGCGCGGTGATGAGAAACAAATTTTGATTGGTCAGTGGGTAGTATGTGGTATGGGCGTTGTTGTTGTTGTTGCTCTTGTTGTGGGGCAGGTCGCTGTCGAGAAGAAGGACCTCGCACGACGGTGTCACTACGCGCGTCCAATTTACCGAAACGAGACGAGTACTGGGACTGCCAATGGTATTGCCCGGGTGAATACCCTGGGTTTCTTCCAGAAGAACTTGTACATTGGACCTGAAAAGAAGAATGTAGATACCGGTGGTTGCATGAATCCTGTATGAATGATTATTTCAGTCTTACTTTAAACCCCCCTTTAATGCAGAATTTAATTCTAATTTAGATTCCGTAATTTCATTGCTCTTTCAATATGCTTCGAATTGAAATGCTAATGACGTGTTATATGTTGACCGAACGGTGATGCTGTATGTCTATGCGTTAGATGGGGATGTATATCAAGTGTATTTCTACTGAACAAATGTATATTAAAAAAAATTTCTCAATGGGCGCAGTTACTGTTGTTGTTAGGAATGTAGCATATCTTTTAACGTTATTGAAGTGCCGTTTAAACAATAGTGGGAATCTCCGTTTGCTACGATCGTGAGTGCGTGCGCCCGAGAAATCTAAGCGGTGAGCGCTTCCATTACCGATATACCAGCAAATTCCAGATATCGCCAATTCTGGCGCGTACGATGCATGCTATATTCATGTTTTACGTAAGAAATCATTTTATATCTGTCATTGTTTTCAATCAGTTGCTCGTGCCTATGTCATCGAATCGTTGTGCCATCATAAAGGTCTTATCCAAATCGATCATATTCTGGAAGACTTACATTCTTTACTTATAAATAGTATTTGCGTGAATAGTTTTCAAATCTCTTTTCAAAAATTGAGATCCCGAAGCAAACAGGCTAGCCGCTACCGACAAAATGCCGTAATACAAAGTGGCGCAGAAAATACGCAGCAGATAGATATTATTTTTAATAAGAGTGATGACACATCAATTATTCATATTGTAGCCTAGGGCCGGCGAACTTACCAGCAGGCTGACACACGGGTTAGTATGATATCTACTACTGCGTACGGATTATCCGAAAATAATAGCACGATAATTATGTAACGCGGTAAATTTCAAACGTCAATCATACTAGTTAAGTTTAGTAGGGATTATTTTTCGTCAATTGACATAAAGCGTATCGCCTATGTGGACTTCGATATATGCGGACGCAGATGTTAAGAATCACGTTTTTAGCAAACGAGACACAAAATGCTAGCGATCTCACCCCAAATGTATGAAGCAGGTTATATAAATCGTTGTTCTCAATTCAGAAATAACAAATATACCATGCTTTTCGCGGTCGTCGTGTCCATCATAACTATAATTAGTGAATATACTATACAACTGGTTCCGAACAGGTACGTTTGCGTACTTTTCAATCAGTGAATATATGACACATAGTGCCTTCTCATAGTGCAGCTCGTACTTGCCATTGCGTAAATAATGACGATATCATTTATATATATAAAGATCGCACTAATCGTCTTTGCTTCCGCGGGCTATTGGCTGTTAATGAATGGTAAAAAAGAAAAATACACTTCTTGTCTAATATTTACACTTTACCGGATGATAAAGTTGCGAGTTCCTCCTGCAGGAATAAATACCTGGTGTGCGTGGTTGCAAACTCTAAGGGTGGGATCAAAAAGTGTTCCCGGAGCGCATTGCTGTTGGAAGGCCCGGCAGTGCGCGCAATTGAAGAACGAACTGCAATCGCCAGGCACCGGAAAAAGGCCCGCTGATGCTTTACAAGGACTTCTGGCTGGGCACTGCAAGTATGTTTGATTTTAAATTTAATCCATTCGTCAATTAAGGGAATAAATAGGCAGACTGGAATTAATAATAAATAGCATTACTTACTATATATAGTGAATTACTTACATATTACACTGTTATATAACGTGTGGCTCGAGGTAGATATTTTTCTTAAGCGTAGAATCGTTATGTGTGCGTCACATCGATGGCTCCTAGTTTAGGCGCTTCTTTGAAGGGCTCCTCCTTTTAAATACAGAAGTCTAGGATTTTAGGGGGGATGAGGGGAATACAAGGGTTGAAATATGACAGGAGAGTGTCTATAATAGAAGATCAACTTTTGCGACGCTCGACTTAGGGTACCAGTGGGTGAAGTTAAACAAACAGCAAAGATAATACAAAGTACTAACATCATACGCGCAAAAGATTTGTTAAAGAAGAGCCACGGCCGGAATAACACGAACAACTCGGCATGGTATATCTGAAGTCTATACGCTACGAAATAGCGCGTAGCAAACGTACCTCTGCAATCACCATTTGTAGCAGCATCCCCAACAAGTAGATGACGCTGAAGGTTTGCATCTTGATCACTCCCCAATATCAACTCCACATAACACTTATTTTCAAATTTTATAACACATATATAAGGCACCGAAGTATCTCTGGCTCTCGAAGATATTGCCTAAGTTGTGTGATCGCTCATAAGATCCCTCAAACAGATCGACATCCGTCCTGCGGTCGATACGACATAATAATGGTTAACTATTTAGTATGGTTTGTCGTTTGTTGGTGTACAGCCAACGGCGGAAGGGAGTCGTGTTCTGCGAACATCTGAAGAAGCCCCTAGTTGCGGCCAATAATGCGACAGCGATCTCTTCTTGAAGAGATATATATGTGTATATATATTCCGTATACGTATCCTTTCTGTGGAGCGGTCCGTCCACAGATCCTATGAGATCTCTCACGGCTAGCTTACGTCTCTCCAGTGACGATCTCTTGCCCTCTTCCTTAACACACGCGGCCACGGTAGTGATGTAGTCTTTATAGATGACCTCTACGAGCTACAGTACTGTATTCCTATGTCACAATCAATGCTGTACCGTTGATTTTACCCGTCGTCTTCGCTCGACTCGAACATCATGAAGCTAGCCACCATTTGACCTTGCACAATCCGTCATCGTTTCGCTTATTGTTGGCCTTTCCGTCATAAGTGTTTCCGGCAGTTACCCGTAAAAATGCGTTATTGTCAGAATACAAAGAGTCAGTTTAAATGAAGCTAAAAAATATAAATGTTCTACCTTAAAGTTTGTTGCCATTGACAGAATTAAATATAGCCAGCATCAAAGAGTGACACGATCAGCGGCAACTCTAGAGATTGTATTTATTGAATAAGAAAAGGAAGATAAATAACGAATGAGCAGGTGTTTTTAGAGAAAAGAACAAGCATTTTTTCGATGCCTAGAACCAGCCGTCCATTAAATTGGCCCTCATTTCCGTACCGGAATTGAGCTTTAGGTCGCTTGACAAAGGTGCACGAACGTATAGCCATTGCCAGCGATGTCGAGAAAACACTCTGCGCTTGAACGCCTGCTTACATCAGTACCATTCAGAAGAGGACTCTGACCCCGTAACGTTTTATAGGAACACTAACTATATTAGAGCCGTAATTATCTAATAAATGGCCCATGCCTCTACGAAACTATCCAATGACGATGAATAACAAGGATTCCCAACGATCTGATAGAACATCTTAACTGACACCGTAAACATTGGATATAGATTTAGTTAACTATATCGTGCGCATCGATTTAAAATTGCCGTTATCATTTTTGTTCCCTCTAAGACAGTTCGATTTTGATTCTATTCTGTTCGATATCAACTGCTACTATTTTTATGAGAACGTTTGTATAATAACTTGATACTCGCCAGGAGAGTAACAGTCGCTGCTGATGGCTAATGCTGCTGTTCCATTGTGGATACCCCGCTCGGGTAGGTGTGACAAAAGAACTTAACAAATTATTTGTTTGTTTTGAATACCTTTTTTTTGGGGGGGGGAGGGGAGGGGAGGGGATGCACGTGTTGTTTACGTTTATCGATTTGTTTACGTACTTGCGAAACTTGCCACCGCTTCCTTGACGATCACACCGACGGTCAACATTCAAACACCCCACGCGCCCAACCTATTGTGTTCCTCGTAGGACCTTCGGAACCGTGGCACAGCGAAAGCCTTATTTTATGCCTCTTTGCTTCGTTCTGTACAGTTTCGTTAGCTGCTACTACTGACGAGGGCCGAGGCGACAAATTTACCATACTTGTTTAATTTCAAAAAGAAGGCAGAAATACTTTTAAAAAATATTCATCTTTCTATGCCTTGTCTAATTGCCTCTGTGTTACACCAAAATACAAAGAAATCATAAACATAATTGCTAAAGATCTTCGAAGACGTTTTGGAAAAAGTAGATGGATTTTTGCAGTTATTTCATAAGCGTAAACGTTTTATCTCATATTTTATCATTTTTCTGTTTTGAAACTCCTCGTTAGCCCCTATGAAAACGGATAACAAATGTAAGTCGTTATATGCTTCGGGAAAAAAACTCGTTGGCAGGTTGTCTGACTCAGATAGCTTATCCTTCACTAAATGCAACGTCTAGAACCAGGTACTAGATGTTTAAAAAGGGAGGATATATTAGGCTACTACAAATGAATCCGGCAAACTTTAAGCTTGAACAACTTCTGAACTACACATCGCCAGCTGGTGAATACTCTAGTAAATACTTCTAAAGACTTGTAAGTGAAAACCACTTGACTTTACTCTCGAACAGTGAAGATATTTGTAACGATGTTACGCGAGAAGATCTTACACGAAGACAGAGTACGTAAACAGTGCAAATTTAAGAACAGAAATGCCAGTGTTGGGAACCAATGGGAAAATGACCGAATGTCGGGACTCGAAGGACAACATAACATTTCATTATTATATTTAATGAAATATTTATGTGACGGTAATATTTTACATTATAATAATATGACATTACCCATTATTACATCGCCGCAATCCAGAAAGGCTTTTCACGAAAGCAGAGCTTCGAGTCTAACTTCTTTGTTGGCCAAAACATGTGAGATGTTAGAAAATTGTAGTGCCGGGGGTACTGATAATGCGGAAATTGGGTAAAAAATGGCTTGTTTGCAGGTTGATTCTAGGCATGTTGGGAATGCACGTGGTATACTACGCCTCCAATTTGTAGGATTCAAAGTAAGAAAAAGATTGTCTGGAGCATATGGTTGTATATACGGTTCAGTCTTTAGCGCCAACGGGACGGGGAATAGGCGAGAGATTGGCGTCGCGTGGCGGTGTCTAATAAGCTTGGACGTAAGGTGATTAGTTTATCATCAGAAGCGTTTGTGATTGCGGGGTTTTCAATGCTCTAAAAAAAGCAACTGGTCATAATAACATATCCTACAGACGATTCGCTGCGAGAAGCCATATATAGAGAAATTACAAATAAGAACGGGAACGGTTAGTATATGATTGCCCAGAAGCTGCTAAAGCGCTGGGACAAGTGCGCAAAAGATAAAAAAAAAATCTATACCTCTAACACATACTTGTTTTTAGTTCAATTTATGTAAAAATTGTTCGGCTTCAAAATCCACCGGGTTCGCTTGTAACACCCTAACAGAATAGGGAGTTCATTTGAAGTTTAAAATTAAGTTACTTTCAATAGATCTTTTGCTTCCTTAAATCGCAATAAAACCTCGGTTGGAAGGCGTTGTCGTGAGTTTGCGGCAGTTGACTTACCCTGTACCTTTACGTGATCTACTGGATGTTTAGTCATCAAACTTTATTCGAACGAGACCAACAAACGGCCAAAAAAGAGACAAAAGCCAGTTGGAAGTAATGCCAAAGAAAAAGAAAAAAAAATCTCATGGCAGCTATGTTGCTTCGGTAGATTTTCTTTACGTTATTTATTACTAAGCTTGTTTATTATTAATGTCGCTGTTTGTTTTTCTTAACGATTACTTGCGGGTAGCAGGCGTATATTTTGGCGGAAGATGTCCTTCGTAGAGCCTATTTCATCATGGCTAGCACCGCCTCGGACACTTTAGACAATATCGCACTTTGTCACACAATATCTGTCAAGGATAGAACCTACTTACATTCTACGATCTCAATATTTCACAGGGTTCTACAAAAACAACGTTCTGTTCTATCCAGCAGATGATGCATCTTATCTGATCAAGGTACATAGAGTGTAAAAGCTTGTTGAATCAACGATTTTCCATTCTTTTTTTAAACGTCAGTTTTAGGGCTACGTATGGCTACGGCTAAACGTTGCGATTTTGAGACCGCTAAGTCAATACACATTCAAATTTGAAAATAAAAAATAAAATAGTTGGGAATAGGTTTCTTTTCTTTAATTAGACTTTTTATTCCGTCCCAGAATAGATCACTTTGGCTCTGCACTCTTATTCAGCCAGTTGGTTCGTTTTATGCGTTCTATTATTCGTTATTATATATGCATACATCCTTTACGGCCTACCACCGAAATACATAACTTGTTTAGCTGAAACAGTTACCATCTGTTCATGTTGATTTCCGGTGCTCTATCTTAAGTGACGATAATTCTACTTGGAGATGTTGCTAACCCAGTTGAGATAAGATAGTTTCCGATTTACAACAGCCCTGATACGCCCCGTGATTTTAAGAGTGGATTACAGATTCTTACTACGGGATTACTTCCAAAACTATTCATTTCATTCAGCCTCGAATATCTATTTGCCTTCACATTATTAGGATTGTTTTGCTGGAATCGAAAGACTCATGGCTTCATCAGTGCGATGCCGCACCTGTTCGCATTATGCCCCAACTACAAATGAGTCACCGAGGTTCATAAGTTTGTCCATATTTTGCATATTATTCGTTGCTAAGATAGAAAAGGATCAATTAACTATTGTAGAATAATTTAGCAATTGTTGAAGCATCCCCAAATGTTACCCCGTTATAGCTGTATTATTTGTTGTATGTTGGAATGAACTATGTATGTTGAAATAGTAATTTTTCCGCCATAAGCCACGTCTGCGAAACGGATCATATAAGTTTTGCCCTAGTAACTTGCAGCGAAAACATCAGTATTCGTTCGTAAGACTAATCTTATATATATATATATATATATATATATATATATATATATAATGCGCGCTTATAAACCAAATCTACTACATTTTTCCATCTACTACAAAGCATATTTTTAGAAGGGGAAATGGTTCAACGAGTTTTTCTTTATATGCTAAGCTGTATGTTATTCCTAACGGTCACTTTTTTCTCCACTATTACCCAAACTATAAAATTTTCAAATGATCGGAAAAAGCCCAAAAAGGCTAATCGTTAGAGCTCATTTCGATAACCCGATTGACTGAAAAACGGCCAGGAAATTTCGTATTAAAAATTTACTATTATCAAAAAAACAGCTTTTCAATTAATTTTGATGAATTTCGGGCTCTCCATTTGTATTAAACTTTTGGAGAACGGTAGTTTATCAGTTTTTTGTATTGTTGTGGCTTTATCCAACGCGGAAAACTAAAACAACAGCCACTTTTTTCTCAACGTTTGATGTCGAGCTACTATTTTCTTCCACAGCTGCTAGTTTATTTACTTCCTCATCGCATTGACACCTTCCCCATTAACAGTACTACCTTTGGATGAACGCATTAACTGACAAAAAAGGTTCAGGTTATAACCTTATATATATTATGGGGCATCGAAGTTCAAATAAACGTAGTGGTATTTTGTATACGTATGCTTTCTTGACACCGAAATAGCAGCAGTTTGGAGAGAAGAACATCAGTTGCCAACCAGGCCATCCGTAATAACTCCAACGATCCGTTATTTTTATCCGTCTCGTCAATCTTTTTTGCCCCGCATCTTAAGAACCTTTACCTCGAACCATCTACCTTTGTTTATATCCAATCTAAAAACAACTCGTAAGAAAAAATTTGAAGTTAGATGCTGTGCCCTCTCTATAAGTGTGTAATATATGTATATCGTTAGCTTGGTTCATAGAAGTTACGACTAGTGAAAGATAACCCAGAGCACTATCTAGTTACTTACGTACTGTTATAACATTAGAAACCATAGCTTAAAGCGTGAGGATAAACTTTAATTAGTAAATCAACACAAGGTCCGAATAAATATGCTTGAATGATGACGGAACAAGCACCGCGTTGATAGGGTTCAGGTAAGTACGGCCCATACGACACACCACTTGCTACTAATCTTTGTATGTTTTTTTTTAATTTTTTTTTTATAATGTGCTTGCCAAACAAACCGGGTTATGAAATGTTTCTAACTCTAAAATAGCTCCAATTGGAAAACCTCTATTGGAACAGAGATTGTTATTGAAATCTCTGTTGTTAGCAACAGTGTTACTTGCATGTCCAGCACGTTAGCCCGTATATTCAGTAGCGAGCTTGTATCAGGTAGTTTTTTTTCCTGATATTTCCAATCTGATAAATCCAAGGCTCTTCTAGTGGGTAAAGACAATACAAGTACTTGCCCTGGCCTATTGATTATTCTATCAGAGTGGAATACTGTTTATTTTGGATAACATTTTCTGTCTACGTTGCTTGCGAACTCTTTTCATACTTGTCTTATAAAGTCTAATAAATTGTGTGTATAAAATAGTTCATAGTATATGCATATTGAGTCTGACTAGGATACGTTGATTATATGCTAGACGGCCGGCGTAACAATGTGGAATAGAAGACCGTCTATATTAGTCTAACATGCGACAGAAACAGTGTACTGAAGTGCTTCGAAAAGTCACGATATGCTATTTTTGATAGAAGCGAGGTACAATATATAAGAACATAATGCTGTTTTTATTTTACGATATATATTAACATCGATACTTTTTTTCCACTTGATACATAGAGTTTGTTTTTGTTCGATTTTTTCAAAAGCTGTAAATTACGAAGATACGATCATTTAATTTAGAAACAATTTGAATATTATAACAATACATTACCGCTTCGATTTGCTAGTCAGCGTAATTTTCGACGGTTGTAGAGAAATTAACAGAAAGCAGTCTTAATCAGGAGAAGGCATTTTTATCGTTATTATGCCGGTTTTTATCATTCGCATGATTTCATTTGACGACACGCATACGTTGTACGTGTGGTGGCCTAATAAGTATGTATAGTTTTCACAGAAGTCGGATTCCATGCTCGTTTTTATGTGTATTTTTGATGTCTACAGCAATAGCCGTTTCAGAAAGAGCGACGCTAAGGCCATGGGCGTTGAGGCCGTAAGATGGTTATTGACATCGCCAGAAGGCCGGTGCAGACTGCTAACGGGCCGGCTAGTATCTGAAGTGTAACGTGAATTGCATCCACAAGGGCACTATACAAACCGGATTCGTCGTTGCCGTAAATTTTTCCGCGGCGATCTACTAGCTTCTCGCCTGCGAGGACCTCCGAACGCAAGAGAACATAGATCAGCCCAAAGAATAGTATAAGCAGAGGCAAGTATCGAAACTCCTATGGATAAGAAGACATAGCAAAAAAGCAACGAATAAATTACCTCGTATATCATCGATAGAATTAAAAATTAACATGCTTTTTTAGTATTAAGTGATCAGAAGGTAAAGTCTGTAAACTATATAGCGTGTCCGACGGCAAACTAATATTATTAATATTCAACTAACGTCCAAAGAAAATCAGGAATAATTAATTTAGCAGGCAGCTAGGCTTGACATATTGTAAATATGGTGTTGTTTTTTTGTGCATAGCAGACGTTTCGTTTGTTGTCTAATCGACAATATTATAAAATATTATGGAAAATTACATTATTCAAATTTCTCAATATGTGCATGGCGTTGTGATCGATATACGGCACAGGTTAACATGCGATGCTCGTGTGTGTGTGTGTGTGTCTCTGTGTGTTTTTCGAAATTACGCTTTCTACGATGGTTGCACGAAAAATTATGTTTACATCTGTCCTTTTTTTCAGATTCTTTGGGCTTTGGGCAGGACGTCAATTTGTTCTCCGCTTATTTTGCGAATCGAAAACGTAGAATATGCAGTCTATGAATTAGTGGGGCCTGACTTGGGTACATTACCTGGTAGAGCCGACACCATAACAGAGTTATTATCATGGTTGAGAACGCAATCAATGGCCGCACCGAACGGACCAAAACTGGCGACAATGAAATCCATGGTATTACAAATGAAGCACCCGAAATGCACATACAGCAGAAGAACGCAAAACGTAACGCTGGGATATCGCTAAGCTTCGACTGTTCCAGTCCGAAGCTTAGGACCTGTTAGGACAAACATAAGGTAGTAGTAATGACCTATAAAACTTTTGAATGGGTTTTTTTTTCTGTAGTACAGGTTATTTAGCATCTGCTTATTGCTATCGTACAGCATTATGCAGTACATGTTAGAAATAATCTCTGAAGGCCATATGTCAACTACATAATATAAGAAAGGCTAAATTTTTGCTACCTGGAACACAAAAATGACCGCCAGGCCTGTGAGGTTCACAACGAGAATGACTACGTTGAGTGGAAAGTGATCGTGATAAAAGGTAGTTGAGACAGTTAGGACCGAGGTCATTACGAAATATATCGTGGACGGCAGAAGATACTGTGCGGACAGAGTGAATTGATCTTCAGCGTTGGTGCTTCCCTCAATAATCAGCAGTGTCCCTGTTAAACAGGTTAGATACTGATCTAAGTATGAGCGAGACGTTAGATGCTAACAAATAATCAAACGAATATAATAAAACATAGTACACAAAAAATGCTTAGCTTACCTCGTAATAAGCTCGTTTTAAACTTTTTTTTTTTGGAAGCAGTAATATAATGGGTTGTAAAGCAGTATCCTATTTTTTTTTTTTTTAATACTGGCTGGATTATGACGCAGTGTTGAAAATCTAATTTTCGCCTGGTTACTTTCAATGGTACAAATGCGTGAATCTATTTGACCCAAAATATGGCCTCTCTTTCTCATTCCGTTAGGTGGGCTTAATGGGTTATGATAATCTATGGTGTACTCACCGCAAACAGAACCCGTCTGGAGCACAAACACTAAAAACACGTAGCCCATTATATAGTTGACGTGCTGTGCCTTTACGAAATCCGGCACAGGTTCAATCTTTTTGTTTAAGTCTACTTGATCACTAGCTGCTTCTTTGAGTTTCTTTAATAGCTCGCCATACGTCTCTACATTGGGAGCTTCTGTAGCAACGGGCGCCATTTTACAAGCTAACTGATTCACTAATCCCCAGATAATGAAATAACGACGATACCTGATTTTGGCTTACGGACACAAACCCCCCTGCTTCTAGTTTGTTGATACGCGTCAATCACAATCGCATCAGACGCTTTAGCTATAAATCTCACGGAGGTCGTCCAGTCTCAAGATCAATCACCCAAGTAGCAGGCAGGTTCTGAGGTAAATGTAAAAGCTGATCTTGAGACTAACGGTCAAGCAAGAGGAATGGCTTTTGTACTCGAAAAGACCATCCGCCTTGTCGCCACCCGCATTATGACCAATTTGAAAAAAAAAAAAACAGCTACAAGTTTATACAGCCGAAAGGAAACGATACACAGCGTGCGAGGCAACGATCGTTCGCCTCTTGCCTTTACTCTCTTCACCATACAGTCATGCTTGTGAGAACGGCTTCACCAATGTACGCTCACGTGAACTTCTACGGACGGTGAATGATGAACAAATTCATCATCATTCGCACACCCGGTCAGCAGATGACTATGCCTCTCATTATTAGTTAGTCAATGCGTTTCTCTCAATAGCGAAAGTAACAAAAAATTTATCGTATTTTTGGATGTAAATTTTCGCTCATTGTTTACATCGTGCGTGATACTGTAGTGGGTTAAGGCGTCACAAGTAACGCTGCTAAAAATTTAACGATAACTTTCCCATTGTAATGAAAGCAGTTTTATGATGTAGGGGAAATGGCTAAAACGCTATATCTAGTTCATTGTTGATAGGTGATGAACGTGGTTCTTGCTGTACTAACACCGATACTGAAGTTTGCTTTTTGTCAATTGAATGCAGCCTATCTTCATTCTAGTTCTGGAAAACTATACCTGGAAAACTGGGTAATTTAGCAATTAAAAAGTGGCCGATTAGCCTATGCTTAATTTCTGAGACAGTTTAGAAACAACTGTTGTCGTACGGATAGCTCCCTTAATGCGGCGTAATTTGTCTGAGCTATTAAGGCCAATAGTAGGCAGTCTGTCCTACGCAGTTTGTCGATGAGAATTATCTGTGCTACCCGAACGAGACTGCACAGCTTTTCCTCATCTCTATCCGTATTACTGAGCTACATTGATCCTATTAGCGATACGATTTCATGTATCGCCATAGACGTTTTATATAGCTGCTGCGATTCTGAAGGTATAAGTTTTTGTTTGTGTGCTCTGCTCCGTTTGGCGCTGCAAACGCTGTGATTTGGAGTGCTGCCCGGCGAGAAAACGTACACATTCATATTTTACACGATTAATTTTACTTAAAAAATGTTATTAGTGCGCTCTTCCCAAATTTTAATAGTATGGTTAAAGTCGTGTTAGGGGTAGCTAAAAGACACATAACGTAGTCAAACATTTAGATGATGGGTACTGATTATGTCTTCTGTGTCACCGGAGAGATGATCATCTTCGAGCTCGGCAACAGTTGTCAATGGTGAGCCAACAATGAAATAGAGTTGCAAATAGGAAATACAGCATCGAAATGGGAAAACTAAAGAAACGAGGCTTATTCATACGATTGATTCATTGCCGATTGGTGGTCCATTAAATGATAAATAACTTTCAGAGTATGCCACACTGCCCACGTCCTGGTTAAATGTAAGAAAACGTAATTCATCATTATAACCCTAGGTGAGCCTTTTATAATAAATACACATTATAATCACATAGACTGTAAAAACATTTGTTTTTAGAGCCTAAACTTGTTTAGAACTATGGCCCGATACACAGACTTCAAATATTGCCGGTGTTTTCCTTACTCTTTCGCTTCGCATTGGGCCTTGCCTGTGATGGTCGTACTACCAACCACATGCTGGTCCTGCGTCAATTGGCTCTTCCTCACGGCACAGCGCTCTCTCATCCTTTCCCCCTATTCCTAAGCATCCACCAGATCCATGAGGCCCCGTCCTGTCCAGTCAGGACCAAGCGACATCGGCTTGATCCAAAGAATCTATAAACACTATTTCCATTAGTGCCTAGCGTTCGTTTGACTTCGCCCTACTCCCAAGATTATGGCAGTAGTCGGGGATATGCTTGTATCTGGCTGACAAAATGTTTTCAAATAAAGAGAGTGTTCTGGCTTCGAAAGGTTTTCCCGAGCCCTTTTTCTCTCTCTTTTTCTATCTATCTCTTACTTTCTCTCTGCTTTTCTGCATGCTCCCAGTCAGTAGTTGCTAGCCAGTTGTTCGGGTCGCTCATGCAGATCTGGCTGGTGGCCGACAGCTGATTTAGCTTATCGTGGGGGCCTCGGGTGTAGTTCGTCGTGCCATTCGTGTAAATATCCTCGCACCTCCACACGTCACCACAATGCAACTTGTTCTCGATTTGGCAATGTGTGCGTATTCTGCGTCCAAATAGTGAGATACTACGGCAAAGAGTGCTAGAAATCAACACCTCATCGATGCCGGAATGTATTGCAAGGATGACATTAGTCTACAATATCGATCAGCTCGTTGTTAGTCGTCAGGGCAGCGCATGCCTTCTAAGGATATAGGTTAGAAAATCGAATTTACCCTGTTATGCTTTAGTAATGAATATAAATTTATCAATATGAAACCTAACACTTTTTTTGATCTTTGTGGGTGTTTTTTTTGCAATTGACCTAAGCGCACTGTGTAGGAATTATTACTATAGGATGTGTGAATTCTCTATAGGATTGTACTACTGTGAAATACAAACTCCTTCAGCCTGCACCTAATAATGTTCGGGCAAATCAGTTAATACCGGAGCTAATTTATGGACGTATTCGTAAATAGGACACTTAGGGCAATTTCGCTGTCAGGCAAACATAAGAGTTCTATTTGCCTGACAGCGAAATTAAGTAAAGCGTGTACAAATTACAAGCTTTTTCAAACTTTATTATACAAATTATAAAACTTTTCTTATATAATTATAAAATAATAAAGAAGACCTTTATGGTTTAAGATAATTATAGGTCTCCAATGAGATTATTCACGTTACACGTTATTGTCATACATGTAACCACTTACCTGGATAAAATAATCGATCTTTTACGCTAATTTGGCAAATAAAATGCAATTTTCCGTAGACTTCGTTCCCCTAGCCTAGGAAATAACAAGCATGAGCGTTGGTGATACGTACAGCGTTAGCTTGCGGAATACAGCAGTTTGCTTCCATTGATTTACGCCATCCAGAGATGTCAGTCAGAGGCCGTAGCGCGGGAGATCGACTGCTTGATTCACTCGCTGAAAACTATGAACAGCGGCTTGCACAATTACAGAATGTTATTCAAGACCTTACAGACCGCCTCGAAACGTCTTCACAGTAAGTGACACCGGTGACTTGGTAGGTGCAGGCTCAGTAGTAACTGCATAAGTTCTAACGCACTTAGCTTCATTTCATCAAGCACAATAATTACTTTTCGACGACGCATAACGTACTTTTCCTAGTTAAGCATCCTACTTCGATTTAACAGGGAGTCCGTGGCCAGCAGCGGTGGAGGCGGCACCGACATGCCCCTTAGCCAATGTTCCAGCAACGAAAATTTAGCAACCGAACTTTCGCAATTTAGCCCACCCCGGTTCGCGTCAAATGAGGTAACTACGAATTAGCGTTCTCTATGTATATCTATATGAAGATAATTATTGATTGAAAAACGCCTGCTGAAGCTGCCTTTAGTTTCAGCATAAGCTGTATCGTGATATTCTTTTGAACATTTCAGGACCTCAGCGCAAGGCTGGACTCAACCTCAAAAGAAGACGCGAGTGGAGCACCATCGAGCGATGAATCTGCTAATAACGAAAAACAGAAAAATAACGGTGCCAATACGGTAACGTACCTCACTAATTTTGATGGATTTGATTAAAAGCTGCACTTGAATTACCCGAACTAATTAAAGCCATGTAAATAATCGTATTTCAGATCACACGTGTACCTTCCTTTTGTGATGAAGCTCAATTACTTCTCGAGGCCGAACGTCTGCGAGCTCAGGTCGACAATCTCTCCTGCCAAAAGGTGTTGCCACATACTGGTTCCGATCTCAATATACAATGCAAGTCGAACAAACCTAATTACAACTATGTAGGATATGAATTGTATGTACTTTACGCTCGCTACCGGCTCGACTAAGCGCCGTTATATGGCACCGCTGTCATATAGAAGACAGGGACACCCATCAAAGGAGGTGGCCCCAGTGATCTTACGCTATTCCATAACAATTTCGATTTGCTTGTTTTAATAGCTCACCCTCGAAGCAAATCTGGAAGAAAGTCAGAGCTACTGTGAGCAGCTTACCATCCTTTTAGGCCGCTACATCTCTAATTATCACCTTCTCAAGGTGAAACGAAACATTTACTCATCACATCAATAATAAATGCAATTATATAACACTTAAAATAACAAATTAATAAGGAAAGGCGAATAAGAATGAGAAAATCAAATCGAAAACATTTCTCTATAATTTAGTAAATCTAATCCCGCTCGAAACGAATCATACGGACGAGGTACCGAGGGACTGACTAACGATTTACAATGTTCGCTTGATGGCGTCGCTTCCGGTTAGACGCTGCTGGATGAAGAGCAGCGTTTGCTGGCGGCTACAGAGCAGCTCGTAGCTGTTGTTCGATTGGAAAAGCAAGAAGTGATGACTAATGCGCGCCTATCAGCTCCTTCGAGCCTTACAACGGCTTTACCAGCTCGTGAACGCCAACAAGTGGCCAAACTTAAAGCAGCCCTTGACAAGTTACAGGTAACTAATAGCGGCAGTGAAAGATCTGAAATGGTAGATCAAGGTAGCTAGAAATCAAAATTCAAAACTTCTATCGATGACCTACTTGAAGACGACGACGACGACGACGTCGTGCCTTTAAATATAGCCTATTATCGAGTGTTACTATATGTACAACAGGCGTATCAGATCGTATCAGCAGATGATAAGCCTACTTTATAACTCGTCCTGTTTGTACACGGCCAGGAAAAGAAACGCAGCATGGCCAATGAAGTTGCAAAGTTGGTTAATGGCAAAATCCCAAAGGAAAACGGACAGGTCTTCGAGGGTCGTTTCAATGGCGTTAGTACTAGCAATGGCACCAGTATAGCTAAAAACTATGGCAGAGCTGATCCACGCGGGCCCAGCGGACTGCCAAGACTCTCCAGGGAACTAACCACCAATCGGGTGAGTAACCCGAAGCAAAATTAAGTATCGCATGATCTAAGTCGAGAAATAGACCCGCTTGGTCATAGACGACACTGAGTGTTTTCAACGATATTTCGATATCTAAACGAGCATAAACGAGTATATCGTTCACATTGAATTTCTATCCGATCCAAGGTGTAGTGCTCGGTCATCGAGCACGAGACCGGTGAAATGTACTCTTCAACCACATGTGAATCAGCCACAATTTAGGTGTATTACTGTAGAACGGGACGTTTCTAAGAAAACCTGCATATTTTAGGCAAATGTATAGCTTGCCTCGTATGGGAAATAAGCCATTGCGACTACTGTGAGTTTGACACAGACCGCAATAGCTGGCAGTAGGCTTATTTTTGTATTCCTGAGCCATGAACCACTCACTGACATTTGAATACTTTAGTGTGGACCGTATAACAAATAATTTGGCAATGCTTATAGGTATTAAGCCAACCGATAACAGACGTTTGTGCCTCGAATTATTAGAATCGATGAGTATCACATACATTGAACGTAATAGTTATGTTTGAATACCTGAGCCGGAGCAATGGGGCTACCAGTGAGCAATTGTTGTAACAACAATAACAATGTCTGAAACGTTAGAGTGAATATGATCTCTGTCATTACTTATGTACTCATACTAAACCGCTAACACTTTAGTCGACAATTAATCAATCGACACTTTTACCCTTTTCCAGGCAAAGATGGAAAGTCTTAGCGGCCACACGAAAGGGAAGGACAGGTCCGATGAATGCGGTCCGGCGCAACCTCAGATATCCTTCGAGGAAGCCGAAAGCACCCTCATCAACTTCGTACATGATCTCCGTGCTAAGTGTAGTACACTTCGTATTGCATTACCCAGCGTCGACGCCGGTATAGAAGCAACGCGTCTTTGTTAAATCACTACGAGCTGCTTGACATCGTACCTTGTAAAAACCGATTGCGGACCCCGTTCAGTAGAGTGGACCGCTGAAAAAAATGTTAAACGTCGTGTCGTTTCGTGCAACATGTCGAAATAGATTATGGAAAAGTCAAAAATATTCTAGGGGTCAATCGTGATAATATTACCACTTTTTGTTTATGTTGATTCCAAGCAGAAGTTCTTCCGGAGGTGACATTTAGCCGAACTGGTGGTTCTGGTCAGAATGAAATGACGTCGAAGGAGGACGCAAGTCCACATGGAACAGCTCCATCGTCGGAAGCAGCTTTAACGGTGCAGTCGTTAGAAGCTCTGGTCAATGCACAGGAACTCTTTCAGCTCAGGGAACAAGTGGCTTCATTGAAACTGACTGGATACCTCCAAGCCAGGGAAACCCGATTCTTTCAGGTACGGTAGTCATTAGGAGGAACCCTGTGTGGATGCTCGAGCATTTTTTGACGGACACTGCAGTCGGCTTGAAGTGAACTATAAACGTTGTTTAGATATCGTGCTTCATAGATGTACATCAGGCAGGGTCATCATGAGATTTTCCCTGACAGAAGAAAATGCTATTCCGTTTTGTACAGTCTGAACTGACGTCTAAAGAAGCGATGGTGGACACACTTCAAGAACAGAACGAGCTTCTTTCGAGAGAATGCCAACGTTTGGAGCTTGCCCTTCAACGAGCAGCTTGCCACGAAGTGAGTTTTTGCTAACCGAACGCGTCGTGTCATTACGTATTAACTCACCTATATTACTAGCTAATGAAATGACGTGAAGTAATCGACAGACGTTCCAAGGCGCTCGAGTAACATTCATGAGGTGTCTATTAAATATTAGCAAAGTATTTCCTGGCGTATTCTGATTTGTTTACGTGTTGTTCATTAGCCACCAGTCCACAGTGGCTGCGGGGAAGCGTTATCGTGTCCAGTCACAGAAAATAGGCTCCGTCGCGAGAAATTTCTCAAAAGGCGAGTCGACAATCTAACTGAGGTGAGAAAAGGCCTTTTCAGCATGCGAGTCTATGTATTTCAAAATTTGGGCCCCAGCATTGAAGCGATACAAGTTACACAAGTAGGAGTTCGTCATATAAAGTCAATAAAATTAATGACATTCCCATCCGGGCTGGTTCGCAACTTAATTCTTCGGTGTAAGTAGGTGTCCGAAAATCTCAACAAGCAGTGCGCCGCTTATCGTCAGTTAATCCGGCAACTTCAACGAGACAACGTCTCACTTCTTAGACGCTACGAGCGGGTCAAGCGCAAGAAGGTTTGACACTTTCCCCTTCCTTGTATTCTTTGATAAAGGCAACATGTATGACGTCCTGCTGTGACCAATATACATATCAATGGTTTTCTTAATACATACATATCGTAGTATGCGGTTGACAATATAATTTTACTGTTGTCAATGTCAAACTTTTTTATGTGAGAAATCTCCTTTAACTATTGTATAAACATAATATATTACTATTAGAGTACAGTAATAGTGCTATACTTCGATGACTTAATTATTTCAGATGCGTCCTCAAGAAAACATTGAAGATGTGGTCGTCATCAACGTCAGCGTGGACGAAGCAGAAAGTACGAAAGAGCCGCAACCAGCCAACGACAAAATCACAGAACGTCACGAAATCATCCCTCGAAGTCCTGTTTGTTAAGACGAACTTTTCCGTCCTGCCCGTTTTTATGGTTTTGTGGCACTTGGTTTTGTGGTTGTTGGCAGAGCAAGTATAAAGAACACGAGCGCAAATGTTTATGAAAGATTAGAGTTTTTTTTTTTCGTCTGATACGATGCACATAATTGAAAGACCGTCCGGCCATTTTTTTTTTAATTTTAAGGCTCCATCAATGCTGCAAAGCCAGTGCTCCTCTGTATTATAGCTGCGCATAATGACGCTTCTTCGGAACCGTCCTACTGATTATATACTGTTCGCAATTATCTATCAGTATATGGCTGTTCATTAAGTACACGTCTCAGCATCTGTCCCCGCATTGATCAGATACTCCATTTCGAATATACTTAATTCATCAGCATCACTGCGACATCTCTCCCGTAAAACGCATACACTTTATGCTGGTAGAATGATGAATTCGAGCCCGAAAGCCTTTTGCGTGGCAGCTCTTAGGCAATGTTTGTATCGCTAAACATCAGCGAATCAAATTCGCCATTATCTAGGAAATTCCGTCCTTATCTTAATGATCGACAGATAACTGTTTAGTTTATAGGACGTGTCGCTGACAGCGATAAACTGTTGTATATTTGCGATTTTATGTGTATTGGCATAATCCTACACTGCCTGCGTGATAGATACTGATACTGAGACAAGCATGTCCTAACCGATTCGCTCAGTCAAATGCATTCTCGAGAGTGTTTTTTTTTCTAAACAACCATTGCTTCGCTACCTATAATTCTCAAAGTGAGTGCAATCGCCTAGACACTGTGATAAACTGTAAAACGCCAGAATCTTAGAGAATCTAGAGGTGAAATTAGTCTGACGATAGACAACTTTCAAACTGTTCGAATAAATGTTTCGACCCTTACGTTCGGCTCCGCCGTTTGGCTCTACTTCACACGGTTGGCTTTCAGCACGAAGCGAAACGTGCCAACAACGGTGGGATTCGAACCTGTGCTGTCCATACGTGTTTCTAATTTTACCAGGCAAACACGTTATCTAGCAAGCTGTCACAGAGATAGGTTTCTAACCAGATCATAGTTAACACACATGTATCCCCACGTGGAATACTATAAAGAGAATGAAAAAGCATTACAGCTCATTTATGTAAAATGTCGTACTAAAAAAAAAGCTAATCTATTGCCTCTATATCGGAACTTAGATCCGCAAGATCGCAAACGAGCCGACTGTAATCAGGAAAGCTATGAGGAGCCAACATATAATACATACTCCACCATGCGCAATCTAAATTGATAGAGACTAACTCACTGGTTCAATGCTGAGCACCTGAATACTAACACGGAGTGAGATATGTCACCGAAGCTACTGTCAACAGTCTCTGAGGTCCATGACATGTTTTGTTATTTTGATTTTTCCCACTGACTATATTCATGGCCAATAAGTCGTTTTGTGAGATAGTCCATGAATGCGACCTGATAACTCGTTTTCGTAATTTCCAATGCCAGCTCATTGAGTGGCGGCTTGAGCACGTACTTGAGCACGGTCCGTTTCTGGGCTTTGCTTTTAGATGAAACTGCGAAATCGGCAAGCTATTTATATGCGAAGAAAAAAAAATTCTTCGTACCGCCTAACAATAATGATCGCATCAAAAGAGTAAGGAAGTATAGTTGTCGCACGACCAAGTCATGTTATTCACAGCGACTAGCTAACCTAATGGCCAGCTCGTACAGCTGCATCGAACGGACGACTAATCCCTTAAATACGAGCAACAATAGGAGTTGAATGAACTACGACGGGCGAAATTGCATTTAAGTGGTGGCATCACTACATTTCCTCTATTGATAATAGATAATGCATTGTTAGCTAAAAATCTTTCTGTTGTTTACAATAGAGTACCGTAGCAATAAATCTCAGTATAGTAGCCAATTACAGCCGTGTGATTTGCCATCGAGGTGGCTGCGTGCAGCGCACTCTAACGCGACTTTCATAAAAAACACTGAAGTGCAAAAAATGCCGATAGTGCTGCTCGACGTACTTCTACAACATTCGTATTATATAGAGGCGATCTGTTAACAAGCCTCTCTACCAGAAAATGGAGAGGGAACAAAGAGGGAAAGCGCGAATTTAGGGACAACTAGATCGAGCAGCTTCAATATGTATCTTGCTATATTTTTTCTAGCTTCTCCATGTATGTATATATATATATATATATATATATATACTTATATGGAGCATAAATCTATACTTCTACATTTAAACATCCCTAGTCTTTCTTGTTCATTTCTGTCTCATTCCCTGTTATATATGTCATAGACGGTATAGGTAGCAAATAGCGACCCAATGTTTATAACATTATAAACATTCTGACAGACGCAAATATGTAAGCACTTAATTCCTAAGTAGTTATCCATCTCGAGTGTCTACTTATTGCCAGACTGTTCTTATGGCTGGAATCTCTAGCTGATCGGTTAATTACAGATTCTTGATCAAAATATATATAATAGGAGTAATCTCTATCTAAAAACGTAGGCTAGTCGTGGGTATTAGTTGCTTGTACAATTGACATAACCATGTCGAGCAAGGTCAAATAAATTTTGAACTAATCACAAATTTCTAGATAGAATAAGTATAATGTATAGTAGAACAGCTCAAAGCAGAAAAACGAATAGAAAGAAAGCTTATAAAAACAAACAAATAAACACACATTTGCATATAGTTATTCAATTTTTTCCAATATGTAATTTATTGAAAACGATAGGCGCTAAGCCACATTGTATTTAATATATATAGTCTTAGTCGTGATTTCGTAATACATGACGCCATCAGCGGCTCATAAACAATAATATAAGACATTTTTTCTGCCCGCTTTTTGCCACTCGTAAGCATAAACTATGTTCTGATTCCTTACAGAAAAATGCACAGTCTCCTTTACACAAGCTTCGATGTGCCCTCAGGCTACTCTAACTTGCCACAGTCACTCGATACTCAAACTCAGATCAGATATATATAAGTGTGTAAAGTAGTCCTAAAGAGCAAATACAATACCTACTACCCTCCACACACACGCACAAAACGTTAATAACCTAAAAATTTCGTCTCTCTATACCAATTCCGAATTTTCTGTAGTATATAATGCGATGAAATTACTATTTATCATTTCCAGATATTACTAGCTACTTAGTAAGAAAACTATTTAAAAGCTCAACTATTTCCGTGGCAGCTGTGTGAAATTTTCCATTTGTTCATAACATACATGAGAACAAAATGAAAAATTATTTCTATAGCTTCACTGTTTACTAGTACTTCGGCAGTAAAAAAACACGTGAAGGGTTAAGTATTACATTAGAATTTTTGAACGAAACGCTCCAAAACCTGCGGAAGACGATTATGGCGGAACGATTTCTCGTCTGCTTTGAGAAAAAAAAAAATGGAACGTTTTGTTCTATTAGTGATCTCGTAATAACACTGCAGTTACGTGTAGGCCTGTACATGACTTCTCTCTGCTTGAATATATCCAACGAATTCTTGGCTTAGATTATAAATTAATTTGAAAACACTAATACTTCGAAAATGGAAACACCCGTTCATCTGACGGTGTAATATAACATCTGTTTATTTTTAATTCAGTCACAAGTCGAGAACAACTTACTTAATAACTATTAAAAGGCAGTCAGCATGATTATTGGTAATTGGCTGACACTAAATCTGCTGTTTCTGCGTCTGTTAGAGAAAAAAAAAAGTCTTTTACTACTACTACTACAGTGAAGCAAACTAATGCCCACAGCTAATGGTCATCGTCCCGCTGTTTCAATAGACCCTGTCTCACAGACCCTATAGTAGAACATGAGCTCTCTTCGTTAAAAGGTAAGTCAGTAAAAGCAAACTCTTGCTACAGGAAAAAGTGAGACCGCGCTTTACCTACATTGTATTGAAACAATATTCCCTCAATGAAGCTATCATCCGCTACAAAGTATATAGGCACCGCCAGTCTTAATACATATATTAAGGTTTAGATCATGTACCTATATAATGGTCATGAAAGAGTTTTGCAGTAATAGTAATGGCTGGACACAAAACACAAGTGTTTGTTTGTTACAAAATAATAAAAATAAATATCCGACCAAAGCCGAAGCGCAGCTTTGTAATTAAAGTAGCCAAATCGTCAGCGTTACGGCCCGTGCTTCTCTAACGCCGCAGGTCCAACTCAGTATTGTTCTTTGTTTTTTCACACGTCTTAACAGATCAAATGGGTATCAAACGTTATCACACTAATGACGTTTGTCGTCAGCGATTTTTGTACATCTATACGACAATTGTTTGACAAAGAAGAAATCTAAGTTAGAAGAGGTCATCCAATTTACAGCTCATCTACGTTAGAAGAAGTCATCCAATTTACAGCTCACGTTTTCAGTACATTCACCTCTACATATTGGCTTGGAAAATATAAATGTTTTATCTGCTGTTCTATTAGCATATCATTTCATCAACAACAGTAGATAAAGTTTGTGCGCCGTTTAGCCCGTTTCGACCCACGCTTGTTTTTGAAGTTAGAGCTCAATGCCTTTCTCCAGCGCGATTGACCTAATGATGACCTTCACTGGGTACGCTGGATTCTTCTGGAGAAATTCGACCACTCGTCGGCTCAAAGTTCAATAAAACAAATACGGACGTATAGCTATGCTGCCATTGGCGACTTCTACCTGGTGTTCCACGTCCACCAAGCGAATCGTATCCGAATTCGCCATTGCCAAAGAGACCGACTACTGGAACACCCGGAAACAACTCGCTGAAAATACTACTTTCTACGTTCTGGGCCTGAAATAAGGACAGCGAAACACAAGAGATGATGCTGATTTGTCTTTTTACACGTAAGTTATTGTAAGCCATGGACAGACTTCTGACAGATCAGTTGATCTACGAAAGCTGCAGAAAAATTACTCATAGTCAAACACAATGTATATAACTCATCACCTACATGCACACTGTCTTATAACTATCCTAACCGATGCGTTCTACAAAATAATCAGTCACGTACTAGGTGGAAGTGGACCCCTCTACCACTGCAAGCAAATAGAAGGGCAACAGAACGTCCAGGCGTTAACTGAAATTGATCCCCAACAACGGCCAGACGTGCTCGAACCTTCTCACGTCCACGACAATCTGGATCAAGCAGGACGCTCGCAGCACGAACTCCTTGACCATGAATTGCGAGACCAGTCATATTGACAACCTGTAAGGTTTACCAAGGACTAGTAAAGGATACAATGAAACGTGTAACTGTGCCCCGAGATGGTGTAACAACACTTTCTAATTTGAGCGAACTTAATTTGGAGACGCATGATGTAAACTTGTAAAATTATCAGATTCGAGTTATAGAACTTGATTAGCATTACAGTTCAAAAAAGCTAAACCTATACTAGAGGAAACATATGTTCCCTGTGGAGCAAACAAACTTCCAGATATAAAAATCTGCAGAATATATAATAAAAATTAGTAACGACTTCTGATAGAGATAAACTTTGCCGCTAAATTTTTTCGTGGCGAGCTTGAAATAATTTTTATGGCGGATCTATTGTGGAGGTAAGAGCAAATTTTGGATTACAAATGAATTTATTGAATTTGGGTCTATTTATTTGACTGTACTAACCTCTCGTTCGACACCGTCCACAGGAACGGAGAAATCACATACGAGTGCGCCCCCAAGGGCCATTCCAGGATTCCGCCGTATTGTATAATCGACAAGTCTAGCCGGTGCCGAACCTCCATCTGGCATCTCATTTGCATACAACACCAAAGCTGCAATGTTATGCACTTGCGATAAACCTAAACAAAAACAAATTACAAGTTAGAAACTTTTGTTTGCAAAATGTTCGTACTTTTCTACTAAATATTGTATACGCTGTTTTAAGCAGCTGAATTCCTTAAGTGCTACTGCCCTGAAGTCTGCCCTGAAGGAGTGATTAAATTTTGGCATCGGATACAGCACCCACGTTATCGCCGAGGGAAAAGTAAGGATTGCATGTACAATTACATAAAAACGCCTAATAACTTTAGGAATAATAATCAGTACCCACCAGAAATTTCAGACAAGTAATCGTCGCGAAGGGACGTCGCACAGTCTTGCTGTAGAAGGCGGAAAGAGGTAAACTGGACGTCCGGCATATTTGGTAGAAAGAGTGTAGAAAAGCCGTCACAGTCCTCGATCTCAATAGGTCCTAAACCTTTATTCCAGCAGATCATACCCCAAGAGGTGCACAGAAAGATTTCTGACGTTCGAGGCAGTAAGGTTGATAAGTGATTGCATACTGAAAACAACATAGAAGTTATATATATATATATATATATATATATATATATATACAATTAGAAGAGATTTCGGGACATGCATGCTTAAAGCTCGTTAACTTCCTGTTATTTTGGGGCAAGACTTACAGCCAACACTGTAGACATGACGTTTTGTGCGTTTGAGGGATTCGGCTGTAGCCCTGAAGTAAGCTGGTGTTGATGAAAAGTCCTCGAAATATTTAACAGCTTTACTAACAACCTTTTGCGTTGTAAATATGAACACGACACGCGGTTCTGCCCGCAGGTTTTCCGTTACCTGTTAGTTATGATGGAAACGAGTCAAAAAAAAACCCAAAAAAACAATTAAATAGCCTAATGTAAACCTAAACAAGGGTTACTTAATAAAAAGCTCTTCAGAAAATGGAAAAATCACATGTCGGTGTTGTTATACGCGTTTTTTCAATGACCACGAATAATCGAAGCAAACTACCGGCAAAAATGATACTTTTAATTAAGTTATTCTTGATAATATCGTTCAACTTTAGACCATTGTATATCTAAAACGTATTTGGGTGCAAATCACCAAAAGCGAAAACTCTGCCTGCTGAAAATAAGAAAAGGTGCCTTGACTACTAAACAAAAGTACCTGATAAAAGTGGTTTCCGACATCCGACGGTCTTGAGGTGCCAAATGGTGGAAGCTCCTCCCCATTGTCATGGTGTACCGTCTACAATATCAGAATGGCAAATAGAATCGTAGCTGACAACAGGCCATATCTATCTATCTATCTATGGAGGGAAACTTATTTTTCATCAAAGAGCTAACTCTACGAACATTCGAAAGCCTTAAGACCATGAGATTTGAACGCTTGGTTGCACCTTTAAATTTTACAGTGTCTAGTAAGAATTTTCACCTATCATAAGTAGCAGACTGTCTTAGGCGTAAACAATCAATGGTTCTTATGCGATCGAAATTGTGTGCTTGCTTACAAAACCAAACTGTTGTATTTCGAACCGCCTCAATTTCTCTTTAAGCGCGCATTCTCTCCATAGGCTGCAGACAACCACTGCTCGGGACAGTTGTTTTGCCGTTAGGAAACGCATAAGATGTTTGACAATCACAGGGTTCGACGTGAGGACATTTCCGATCCACTTTTCATCTAAAACACCGAAAAATATCACACAACTTTCTATTATTGGATTGTGGCACGGATGTCTATAGGGTAATTCGAAGTGTGCAAGGTTCATTTGCTAGATACGCATTTTTGCATATAAGTGTTTTACACTTGACAGCCACGTCTCTGTGACAGACTGTCAAAAGGGTTTAGTCAACGATGCGTAACAATGAAACAACAGGATCCGCAACGAACGCGTTTCGCGGACTAATCGCTAGTGTTTTTGATATAGCTATAGAACGATGGTTAATAGCACTCACCTTCGGCTAATTTACAATCATTTTGTAAGCGAGCTCGTTTTCGATGACGTAATTCCATACTGACCTGACAGGCAATTTGTCGCCCGTCCGTTCGAAAAGGGTCGCCGCATGTAAACGCAACGAAGAGCAGTTAAATATAAGTCTGGTTGACAAATGTTAACTTACTGACACCAAGTTACGAGCTTCCTGCAAAACGTAGATTTACTGGCTTTGTTCTTTTTAGAATTGATAGCAGGACAGTACGCCGGCATACATGAAATCAACCGTCGAACTTAGTTAGCGCAATAGGCAGTGGCATAACAATACCTATTTAGGGACACACTGAGAGCAATTTGATCGTAACGAAGCATACGATCTATTTGTTGCCATCTTGACGCATGTGCTTACGTAAAATTAGTGGCAAAGCTCGTTTTTACCCTTGTCAGTATCAGCTTTTATTTGATATCTGATCGGAGGTGCGCGGCGCCACCCTGAAAATGCCACTGATCACCGTAGACAAGCGACTGATTAAAACTGTACTTTCCAATTGTCTTCATGCAATGGATGGGGCATGTGTTAGTTAGAAGATAAACGATTGATCGCCAAATGTATTGTGACGCTTGTCGCATACCTGCGATAACAAACGGCATCCAGCTACTGGTTTGCAGGTGGTGGGCAGAACGTGAGTGACTGAATCTAATCTATGTGTGTGTATATGTTATAAGCACTACTACTTGCTTCGTTACACATCTGCTTGTGTTCAATTAATAAGCACGGCACTAACGTGTTCGATTAATGGCAACCTTTCAATTCCAGCACAGCCACTAGCTCTCTTTAAAGAGAGTCTGTATACGCCCTGTACTGATTCACGCGCAGCTCTGCCTGACCGCGAAACAAAACACTGTGGGCAGTCATTTTGGATTGAATGAATTGCGTTGGTGCGGAGCGAAGATTCCGAGAATCGGACAGCTACGATATTTCAGAGGATTAATCGAGCGACGATTAGCGTTTACGGCATTGTCCCCGTAATCATGTAGTGCTTTTCTAAAAAGCCAAGGGACATTTAAGATAATCCAGGTCCAATATCAGACATACACGTCTCATTATGTGTCGGAAGTCAGCTTTCTGAAGTGGCGGCAGGACCCGATCTAGAACCCCGTATTAAGCATTGATGCATTTGGAACGTATACGTATCGCTATGGTAAGCAGTGAATAAGCCGATCTGACACGGCTTCATCGGGCCAATGGATGTCATTTTGCCAGTTAAACGCTGTTACCGTTTCAATTTAAGCTGTGGGACTGCAGTGACGAACAGTTATCGTGTAAGCTAGAAAGGATAGCGTCTGAACACGCAAAAAGATTATAATATAAAGCCAATACTATAAAACGTATAATTCATCCATAAGAAAAATGTTATCTTACAAACCAGGGGTGATTACGTAAAGGACCAATTTTAGCGCAGGGAGAGTCGTGCTTAGTGAGGCGTCGCCTAAGCGGACAACTAATATTTTTCGGGAGTTCATTCTGCTGAATCCGTTTCCTGTGGGCCGGTCGAAACCCACTGGCTTGGGTATGAATAGGGGCAATTCGAGCGCGATTCAGATCCATAATTTTGCGTTGACCTTAAATAAAGGTGCGTACTAATTGTAAAACTGATTTGCGAAATTCGATAGGGCTATAAAGCTATTTTATGATTCTAATTCACTCTCTGATTGATCATAATTACAGGATCAATCCCAAATGGCCTTCCATGAGCCTTTGGAAAAAAAACTATACTTTTGGATAAGTTCAGCTGGGCACGCTAAGGGGTGCTAAAACAATGATAATAACAATAGGCATTTACCTGATATTTCTGAAATAGTGACAGGGAATTGATAACAAATGCATGAATCGTACTAGCAACTATTGCAGTAATAAATGCTCTGCTTTTTTTTTAACACAGATGCCCCTGAGCACTCTGTTCAAAACAATTAATAGAAGGTTTATTCAACTTAAATGTCGGATTTTTTTAATAGTTTTCTTTTCAAATACGACAAATTGGATTTGAATCCTATTCTTTCAAATTGAAACTAAGGAGATCAACTGAGTTTTATCTAGAAACAGACATATGAGCCGCGGTATTGACCCTTGTTTCCTTAGCGTTTGCCAAAATGATCTTAATGATACTGCGTCGGCCGACGTCTAGAGATCTTCGTGTTCATCCCGAAGATGGCGCAGGTAGCACTGGAAGTCATCGAGACGAGTGAATTGCGCCTTACATCGTTCACAGTCTAATTTACGCCATTCGATTACGCGATTGCTGTACACAAGCGGACTTTCGTCTTTTGCGATCTGTATCATCCCTACAGACTTCTAGAACGAACAAAAGTCAATAACAAATATATATATATATATATATATATATATATATATGTATATAAGGGTACTCTTTGCGAACGCCCCTGCGTGTTCGCGTTGTTTCTATAGGCGTACTACTGCCCTCCAAAATTTTCCTGATCACACTTCGTCGCTACGAGGGAAAACCCTGCGTCAGATTTTATGATAAAAGTTTATTAACATCTTACCCAGAGGAATATGACAAAGGGTAAATCTTTGCTAATTAAGCCTAGTTCATGCTGTTAGCGCTTGGTTAAACGTATTCGGCTAAGTCTTGAGAACGAATGTATGTAAAATCAGAAGTACACGAATGCAAGTAACAGTAGCACAAATATTGTCCACATCTGATAGATCTAAATACTGTTCTACAACTGAGCTCTTACTTGATAAAAATTATTTTCTGCTTTCCTAGGACGACCCCGTCCTTTTTTAATCTGCTGCAATCAGAAAAAAGGTAATTCGTTACTAAGGCTCTGTCAGGATGTATGGGCCAGCTCGTCTAAAAAAAAACCAGGCAAGCGAACATAAGACATAAGAAGCCTAATTATTATAACGGCTAATTAAACTGCTCTATTCGACAGAGTTTCTTTTTAAGGGTTTTCTCGACGACCTTAATTTCGTAAGAGCATCTTTGCAACAATAGCCCTTATACTGAGCCGTCATCTCCTTCACAGTACATGTCCTATTGGCTCAAGATAAATCGGCTTAGCTTCTCACAGCTACATGAATAATTACGTTGCATAGAGTTGTGTTGAAGCCACACTCGGCTGAATAGCAGGTTTCGAAGACTTGCGTTCACCAAAGAGTTCATGCTACCGTTTTGCTATGTAGGCTACAGTCTAACAGAGTATTTGTTATTAGCAAACTTCAAATATCAATAGGGTAATATTTAGGATCGCTTTCCTTTGTAAATAGGGAAACAGGCGTTTTCCAAACGGTTTTGGTCATCGCAGCTGAAGTAAGCCTACAGGCTAACACAATAAATTAGAAGTACGAAACAAACAAAGCAGGTTTTATCGGGAAACAAAAGAAAAGAACGCAACGCACCGACTGTAATGATAAAATTAGATAATAATGTAATGATAAAATAAGAACCATGTTCTAGGAAACCACTCGATAATATTGAGGACATTTTTAGAGGGCAACGCGTGTTTTTTTTTTTAGAAGCGCAGCGGGTGTAAACCCATGGAAATAAACCCTAATTAAAAAGGTCCGGTAGGATATCTTTTCCCTGCATCTTTAGTGTTCGCCTTTAGCTATCTTCGATACTTGCAAAATTTTGTCACCATCTGAGCCTTTGGCTATACATGTATTTCTCTATACCTGGAACAGCGCTACGTCGGTTTCACGTTCGAGGAACCCGCTCTGTATAAATGTTTGCTCGTTCTCCATTGGTAATCGAAGTGCTTGAAACCTTCGTTGAGCGTAACAACGATTTCCGGAGAAAGCGTAAGGCGTTGAAAATTAATTCCGAATCCGTAACAATCGCTTGTCGGCAATGATTGCATATTCACAAAGTTCTTGATAGTAAACAGGGCTCTACAGAAGAAACATTTCAATAAACCGAGAGATTAGAAGCGTCATTGCGCAGCTCCTCTGCCTACACCTGCAATGGTAAGCTAATCAAACAATAGTCTCACATCGTCTACGTGCATCGTGCTATTGCACGGCTCGTTTTCAACTGTGCCATGCGTGCACATCATCTATCGTTCAGCTAGACGTGGCCGGAATCGCTTTTCGACAAAGCTGCTCTAGAAACCTACAGAGCCTTTCCTATAACTTGGAACAAGAAATATCCAAGTGATGCCCTTGTTCTAATTCGGGCTTAAAGGGTTAAAGTGGAATGTTGTTATGTGGTAGTGTGATGAAAAAGATCATTTACGCGTGATCTCTTGGCCGCGCGCAGTATAACATTTTTGAAGTTCGTGATATTTTATTTTCGATGTTTCGCTTATGAAGAAAGTACGTGCACGCCAGCGGGTACTGTACTACATACCATACAGCGCATGATATAGATGAATAGGGATTGCTGCAAACATGTGGAAAGTATCTCAAAGCTACGCTCGTTATCATTTATAGTATGACATCAATATATTCATATTACGCAAGTTATTGATGAGCAATATCTTCGACAGCAAATAAATTGCAGTAAACATTTTCACCGCTGGGGGATTCGGTGGAGTTCTTCATCTATATGTATATATGGATAGGATATAGCGAAACTATTGAAATGTATCGTTTTTTTTTTTTTCTATTTAGGTACACTCCAGATGCTGATGTATCTACATTTAACCAAATATTATCAAAAATACATTGGCAGACTACTAGTAATCAGGACAGATTCCGATTATTTTTACTTTTATTATAATTATTATTGTCATCATCATTGATTGTCTCGTGTAATCGGTTTTTATTTAACTTATGTAAATATGTACAAGTTGCATATGTACTTATATTTCAAGTTAACTACATGGCGGCTGTTTCTGATCGACACCTAACTATACCTTGCAATAGTCGTATACTTATAGCCAATCACCTGATTCAAGTCATTCGAATTCTCCGCTCGTTCACACCTCGTACATCCAATTGTAGTATCGCTTAACTACCTCCGCTCCGATCGCGTATATAGCAGACCGTTTTGAAGGGGATTCGAGATAACCCCATTAATCGACACGATCATGGCTAATGTAAACAGCTACGCGTTTGATTGACGCCTGTTGGCGAAATATGTTTGATATAATCCTACAACTGGTAATAAATATCAGAAGATTATGGAACACAGTATCACGATCAGTCTAGTCATGGAGCATATGGTCGCGTTCCTTGTCATTCCCTTGAGCAAGTCTAAATAAAATAAGCGGAAAAGAACCGCTACGCTACACACCAGTATTTCATATCTCAATTGTTGTATACGTTATTGTATGTATTTATGTGTCGCGAAGATGCATGGTTTTGTAGATTTGCCACAAACTCGATACCGCTCGGTGCATCGACCTAACGTGCAAAGCGTTATCTAATACGCCTTGATTTGTTAAATGACGACCTTATGCACACTTATTTGAACGCGACTTAGGCTAGGTGGCAGATCAATAACATTTTTACTGAATCCATATGTTCAGTTTGGTAGGTTGACTAAAATTTGTACCAAAGTCGCACTACTGTCTACCAGAAGATAATCCCCCACTGAAAACGCAGGGAGTGCATATAGGAACTTTCTCTCTCGTGTATGTATTTGGCAGCTCTAATAGAAGTCGAAAACAAATAAATATCAAAGCATGGTATGGGACGACCTATCAGTCTATTGGCAGAATGCTTTCGGGCTCTAGAGAGCACCTGGGTAGCATCAGAAACGATTTTCAAATGAAGATTTGTAATTAGGTACCGTGGTAGTCCAGCTGCTGAAGAAGCCTAAAAATACGTGGCCAGGTGTTTTTAATTAAAGTGCATTTCAGATGGCGCCATCTCAGCACGTCCCATTTCTTCCATCATTTCACTAGTCATGCATTGAAATCCTGGCGGCATCTTTTTACAGAATTGTATTTCTTTGTCAAATATGTATCCTTCCATACACTGGAACAGCTGAGCTCGTTTTCCAATGCCAACCTTAGCGCAACGGAAGAACCTTGTGCAGTCGCCTGGAACTTCGTGGTTGTTTTTGTCTGGACACTTTATACGCTTAGGCTTCTTTTTCTTCTCATCTTCAAGTTTCTTGCCGGTACGACCGGTAGTAGTCGACTGCATCGTTTCCGTTGTAAGATCAGTACTCATTTCGATTGGGGATTCTGTCGTCATTTCGGTTACAGAAGGTGGTGTCGTTTCGGGACTCTTCGTCGAGGTTTCTGGAGCTGCAGGTGGCAAAATCATGACTTGCCTTGGGAAAGTACTGCTTGAGTCACATGGTGGCGCTTGATCAGGCCAATTGCATACAGAGATTCGTTCGTCGAAGACAAGACCCCCAGGGCAGTCGAAATGAAAAATGGTATAGTCACCATTGCCCCAGAAATCTACGCAGCGGAAGAATTTGTTGCAATTCTGCGGGTTACGGAAAAAGCCAGTTGATGGACAGCTTGCCTGTGATGGAGGAGCATGCTCGAGACCAGGTGGTCTGGATGATCTTTCGGGACCTGCAGGTCCTGATGGGGGACCCTGACCTTGATCGTATGGAGGCGCCTGGCTGGGTTGATCGAAGTCTTGTACTGGAGGCGCTCCGCTGGGTGTTTGAGAGGCTCCAATACAGCCTACATCACCGCCTCCACCACCAATGTTATTGCAAGGAGGTGAGTTCTGAGGCCAGTTACATACCGATATTCGCTCATCGAAAACAAGGCCAGCCGGACAATCGAAGTGAAATATGGTGTATTGCCCGTTTTGATAGAAATCCACACAACGGTAAAATTTGTGACAATTCGTGGGATTTCTGAAAAATCCTGCTGATGTACATTGGGCTGAGCATCCACCAACGCTAGTGGCCGGCGGACCTAAAGCTGTCTGGGGTTGAGACGCAAATTGAGGCTGTGGCTGTCCAACCTGCCATCCTCCACTTGGAGGATTCTGGGCTTCTTTCGGAGCAGACGGGGGTTGAGGCTGCCATCCTCCCTGCTGGGGCCCAGTCGGTCCTTGAGGTCCACTTGGTCCGGATGGACCCTGAGGCTGCCATCCTCCCTGCTGGGGCGCAGCCGGTCTTTGAGGTCCACTTGGTCCAGACGGACCCTGAGGCTGCCATCCTCCTTGCTGAGGCTCAGTCGGTCCTTGAGGTCCACTTGGTCCGGATGGACCCTGAGGCTGCCATCCTCCCTGCTGGGGCCCAGCCGGTCTTTGAGGTCCACTTGGTCCAGATGGACCCTGCGGTTGCCATCCTCCTTGCTGGGGTCCAGTCGGCCCTTGAGGTCCGCTTGGTCCAGATGGACCCTGAGGCTGCCATTTTCCCTGCTGAGGCCCAGCCGGTCCTTGAGGTCCACTTGGTCCATATGGACCCTGAGGCTGCCATCCTTTCTGCTGGGACCCACCAGGACTTTGAGGTCCACTAGGTTCATATGGACCTTGCGGCTGCCATCCTTCCTGCTGGGGCTCCGTCGGTCCTTGAAGTCCACTTGGTCCAGATGGACCCTGAGGCTGCCATCCTTCCTCCTGGGGCCCGCCAGGTCTTTGAGCTCCGCTTGGTCCATATGGACCCTGAGGCTGCCATCCACCCTGCTGGGGCCCACCAGGACTTTGAGGCCCACTGGGTCCGGATGAATCCTGCGGCTGCCATCCTCCCTGCTGGGGCCCACCAGGACTTTGAGGCCCACTGGGTCCGGATGAATCCTGCGGCTGCCATCCTCCCTGCTGGGGCCCAGTCGGGCCTTGAGGTCCGCTTGATCCAGATGGTGCTTGACGTTGCCATGGTAATTGCTGAGGTGTACTCTGTCCTAAGGACGACGGAGGCGGTCCACCTCTTTGTTGAGGTCCAGAAGGTAGTGGGGGCTGCCAAGTTCCTTGCTGAGGAGGTCCTTGTTGAGGTCCAGAATCAGGTGACCCAGGCTGACTTAGGCCGCTGAAACTTTGAAATTCACCAGGGCCAGAAGGAAGTGAAGGCTGCCATCCTCCCTGTTGAGGGCTGCTAGGTCCCGCTGGGCCTTGGGGTTGCCAAGATCCCTTGTTAGGTTGCGCTTGTCCTTGCTGAGCTCCTGGCGGAGGTCCCTGAGGACCTCCGAGTTCTCCAACAGGCGGCTGCTGTGGCTGAGACTGACCAGTGGAACACTCATTCCCTGAAGGGACATTTTCACAAGGCGGTGCTTCATGAGGCCAGTTGCACACGTTGTATCGTTCGTCAAATACGAGTCCTGCGGGACAATCAAAATTGAAAACGGTGTACTGGCCGTTATCGAAAAAGTCCACACAACGGATGAATTTATTGCAACTGCTCGGATGACGAAAGAATCCGGTATATTTGCAGGGGTTGCATCCTCCACCAGATGACGGAGATGAAGCACCTCCTGAAAATAAGTTTAGTTTACTTATGTTTAATGGCTTTAATGAATGGCTTAATCTATGCCACTTCATATACTACTGTGGACAACAAAATAATATATTATTATAATAGACAAACATAGCATATTTTGCAGGCCAGATGCAGTCTGTATGTATGTAAACGTTGTAGCCTATTTTTAAGCCTCTATATCAAATGAACCAACAAAAGCCAGCCAAGAGTACCTGGGCGTAGCCCGCCAGCTGAAAACTGGCCTCCGGGTGGCGAAAGGCCACTTTGATCAAACTGTCCTGCTGTTTGCTGACCCTGATCACTCAGACTTGGATATCCTCCTTGACGACCTTGACTAGGCTGGCCGCCCTGTCCAGAATATCCTCCTTGGCGATCTTGATCTGGCTGGCCGATCTGTCCTGAATAGTCTTCTTGGTCGGGTGGAAATTGTGCTGAGAATCGTCCATCTCCGGAAAAGTAGCCACCACCGCCAGGTTGTTTTCCTCTTCTGGTTCCTCCTGGGCCTCCTAGAAGACCACCTCCTGGGGCAGCACTTCCCTCAGGCAGAGGTTTTGGGCCACCTGCAATTCTCGAACATGAGCATAAAGAGTCTCTTTTATTAACGGCTGCATCAAGAATTAAATTAACAGTTCGCCCTGAACTGTAAGTTTCTTTGTGAGTTGTGAGTTTGATTTGCCCTAAACATATTCACTAGATATCTTCTCCGGGTGACATTTTCAGATAAATCTCTACTTCTAACTTGCCCTAAGAATGGTTATTGTACTATTCGTACGTCCCGTATTAAGGTTTTGAGATATGTTCTAATATAATAAGCCATTTTAATATTAAGTATAGTTTACTGCCACTTGATATAATAAAAATGATACTGTGTACCTAGCCGTAATGAATATCTTCGACAAAGTTTGACGCACAAGTTTGACGGAAACATACATACTTATATATGCTATGTAGACTGGATTGTTTTTACTCGGGTCGGCTTATTATCTCTAGCATTATCAACAGCAGCAGTAAGCACCACATACTGCTTCACATAAAACTTCTATGATTAAAATATTGGCCAGATTCAAATATCGCAGCACATATGAAGAAGCGATTTGAAGCTGGAACCTTAGAGGGGGATAGGCTCAAATATGCTTTCCCCTAAGTGTAAATATGAATCGTGTAATTTGTGCAAAGAAACGCACATATATAACATTCTGTTGTAGCAAAAATGGGGTACTTACCAGTTGTACATGGTGCAGTTTGGTCTGGCCAATTACAGGTCGAAGCTAGCTCATCAAATACGAGACTTGCAGGACACTCGAATTCATAGATCTGCATGGGATGCAATAAAAGATAATGCAAAGGACGTCCGCAACACGCCTACCTGTACCGGCCGATCATCTTTTTTTATGTTTATACTGATCAGTTAGTAAAAAGTATTTAATATCTACAGACACGAGGGTACAAAAAGTAGGTATTCAGTAATTTTTTTCATGGTACACAAGGTCCCGGATTTTTCCTTAAGAGAATCTAGTACTGATATGTCCCCCTTATTAGGTGATAAATCATATTTGTGTGTTTGTTTCGTAGACGTACAGATACCTCTCTCATACGTCTGGCCAATTGTAGCTTTAGCTTTTTAAAGCAAACTTATATTTCTACAAACGCATAAATATACAAACAGAGTATCTTGTATAAATGTTATAATATCACCCTATTTCTATTCGATACATACGACGCTGGAGATTTTGTAGCATATATATATATATATAAAGTACGAACCCGATATGTTCCTAGGCGCTCCTCGTTTTCGACACATCTGATGAAGTTTGAACAGTCTTTAGGGTGTCGGAAGAACCCAGGCCCCGAGCAATAAAGATCGCAGTCTCTGTGCACACGAATTTTCATCATATACATAATAATATTATTTAAATAATGAACTTCTTGTGGAAATGACGAATTTCATTTTGCACATATTACTTAGTAAATTGACTTTATTTAATGATTCTACAGCAGGTAGATCTGCACGCGTCTGCCGTACTTTAAATTTGTATCGAGTTGATTCAAAAACGGACAACTACGTAATATGCTGTATTGGTCTTGCCTATCATAAACAACTAATATATTTATAGGTAATACTTGAATACCTTGAGTTCTACATGATTTGATGAAATTCAAACTTCGCTTGTGATTCTTTAAATGAAAATCCATACCCAGTGCATGGTCTAGCAGCGGGAGGAGTAATTTCGATACCGGTTTCTCCAGGAAAACTGCCTGGCCAGGAATGTGGCAGCTCTTGGTTCGACAGGGGTGGTGCCGCGGGACTATTCCACGGTAACTCAGGTCGTGCAGGTCCTGATTGACGGCCAAAGTCCGCCTCCCCGCCGGTTCCAGGCTCTAGTAGAACGGATGTATTTACGTGCACGCTTCTCGTTTATATACAGTGAAAGATAGTCATAAAGGCATTTGCAACAATCGCCGAATCAACAGTCTTCCACCACCTTTGAGTGCTATCAGCGAAGTTTCAATTGTTGTTCAGCAATGTAGTAGAGAGATAAAAACGCTTGCGACATTAACAGAAGATCAAGACGACTTTGTAGAGATCGTAGTAATACTCTAGCGTCAAGGGAAGAATCGGATTGACATGCAATCCCACAACATACGTGACAGAAGATTGATCATGAGGATCCATGCTCTTTTTAGATACTCGCTCCCTCTACGGTTAGTGGGTGCACAGCCGTACCTTGACCAAGGGTGGATTTGTTAGTTAAAGCATCAGTGTTAAGAGATGACTGCGCGGAAATTAGATTGCTTTGTTCAGGCACTCCCGTCATCATCTGTTCGGGACACTCAGTACAGAACTCCATCTGAAACTCTGTTACAAACTCAGCTGGTCGACCGCTCTCAATAAACGGTTCGGGTGTCCATTGTCGGATTCGTTGATCGGTGTTAATCTGAAGCGCTGAAACTGGACTATCGACACTGCCACTGCCGTTGTCGGAGGAAATGGAAACTTCGTTCGCCAGCTGTAGATCTTCGTATGACGCTTCGGAAACCGGATGCTGTTTTCCTTGACCAGGAACAGATGACAGGCTATGGCTTGGTAGAGTGAAAGCGATACCTTTAGCTGCTATCTTGCTAGGAAGACTCTCTAATGCACTCGACAGAGACGTGATGGCCGAACTTTCCATTGATTGGTATTGGGCGACATTCTGGCGACCATCCAGGGGCTCTTGGCTTGTTGAGCTATGTTTTTCCGATGTCATTTGATTGACTTTAGTGCTGATAGGTGTAGCTACTATTTGTGCAGTGTGAATGATGGCTGGGAAGTCCGTTTCCGTTATAGATGAATTTTCAGTGCTTGGTTTAGCGGCTGTCGCTGAAGTCTCGGGTGCTATTGTGTGAGTTGAGGTTTTAACTGTCTCAGTTTGCTCAGTTGGAATTGAAGTTTCTACTTCAATCGTTTGAGCCATAGTAGCAACCAGCAATGGTTTCTGTTGGGCTTCTGTGTTCAATACCTCTATATCAGTTACAGGAACATTTTTTACAACCTCCGTATTTGCAGTAGACACCATTGCGTTAGGAATTTCTAAAGTTCTGATTTTAGGTACATAGGATGTGCGCTCATTGGCCATTTCCGCTGCATTAACGATGTTTGGGGTTGATGCTTCTGTTTTGCGATAAGCTTCTGTCGAGTTTGTTCCAGTCTTTAGTTTAACATATAAAGGGCGTTGAATCTCATGCGTCGCTGCTAGAGCGCTGGTGTTCGCAACAGCTTCCATAGTTATCGTTTCGGGCCCAATTTCTGCATTATCAATCGTTATTATAACGTCCTGGTCTGCAGTATTCCCTGTATCCGGAATTTCTGACTTTGACAAACCATTTGCTGCCACGTCATGGTTCTTTGTCAAAGAAATGCTTCTGTTCATCGTTGCTTGTATTGAATTGATTTTTTGTCCAGACGGCCAATCGATGGCTACATGAAGTTTATTGGCAGTGGGCACGGGTGTTGTTACCGAGAGAGGCTTGCATTTGTTTTCTCTATCTCCAACGCAGACCTTTCGCTTGTCGTCGTAAACGCTGCCTGAAGGACAGTCCAAGACGATCATACGGAACGCTTGAGATCCCCAAGGCGAGCAGCGTACGTATTTTCGACAGTCTCCAGGAAACGCAAACGAGCCTCGTTGATGACAGACGAATGCAACTTGTTTCTCAACCTTTGTCGTCTTAGCAACGTGTGCCATCACAGTGATTCTCGGGTCAGACGTGACAGCTGGTGCTTGTATAACGTCTCTGGGAGCCGTAGCGCTAGCGTTTATTTCAGGTAAACGAGTTGTCGATGGGGCCTCCGTTGTGGTTACAGGAGCTCTAGGCCTATTTTCTGTTGGGCCTACCGTCATCGGAGTCTTCGTTGTGGTCACAGTTGATGTAGCAGCAAGCTCCACTCTTGTTGCATGCATTTTAGCTATAACCCCTACTTGATGAGCCGTTGGTTCAGTTACAAGGGTTGTGTCGACAGTAAGGGTCGTTGTTGTGTCTATACCCTGAGTTGTGGAAAGGGCCTCCAGTTTGGGCTCATCTGTTGTACTTGAAAATTGTGTTTCTGCTAATTTTAAGTTTGGGCTTTCTGTTGTGATCGTCTGCTCCGATTCCGTCGTGTGCACTGTGGCCGGTGTATCGGACTCAGTGAAGGACACTTGAGTCAAAGTGTGGGGTCGTACTGAATAAGTTATTGCTGGAACGTTGGTGCCAGGCACATAAGGAGACGCTGTGTAATCCTCCGTTTCGTTTACACCCGCAATAAGTGGAGGCTCCATTTTTGTCGCAGGGATTGCAACTGGAACATACGCTTTTGTTGCAAGAAGTAACCTACTCGTAGTAGTAGTATGGGCTTCTGTTATAGAGCGGTATGTTTCGGGTGCCTGGCTTGTAAACTCAATCTTCGTTTGCGTAACGTTAATTGCAGTTTGTCGATCAGTTGGCGCCTCTTGGGTTGTTCCTGTAATGTCCGATTCGCTACTCGTTATAGACGATGCACTTGTTATAGGTGTTGCAGCTAAAACGTCTGATTCCGTCGTATAGCTCGTAACTGCTATTTCGGCAGGTGTTAAACCGAAGTTTGTGGTGTCTACTTCCGTCGTCGTAGTTTGTAATTTTGTCGTTACTGTATCCGCTATTTTTGTTAATGAAGTGTTTGTACTATCTAATCGAAGATTTGGAATTAACACTGGTTGTAAGTGTTCATGAGAAACCACCGGACGTAGGCTGACAGCGATCACTTCGGGCCTGTTTATTGGTCGCGTTGGGCTACCAGGATGTTCAATGGTCATGTTTCCTGAAATATATATATATTACCTTCTAGATTTCACTAGGAATTGAGATTCGCTTTTAAAACTCAAATAATCCTGTTTTGTAATCTCGATTCTGTTACTTCTACATTCCAAAAAAATAATACTGCTAGCAGGTAATCAAGTAATTATCACGCTTTAGGTATAGGATGATGTTACCTTTGGATGAAGGAGCATGTTGGATGGTTGACGAAACAAGCCTAGTGGGAGACGAATAGACTGAACTATTTGAGCTAATACTACTGCTCCCTGACGAGTTGGAATTCAGTAAAGAGGACGCCGATCCTGAGTCGTGGTATGATGAGGTTCGATGGGAACTTTGCGAACCCAGTGATGGTGTTTGCTGGCTATTAGCTTGATCGCTTTCGATTCTATTAGTAGTTATCCTTGCAACTTGCTGATTCCAGGCCTGATTTTTAAGCTGTCGATTGGTGGAGTTGTTGGAGCTCGCTAACTGTAAATTTGTTGTGATCGATTGCCCGCTCGATGTATGCCCACCAAGTATTTGATTATAGGTTTGTTGGCTGTTGTTGTGAGTTTTCTTTTGGCTAGACGTGTGCAGCCATTTTGCCTGCTGAGCAGCCTGACTGGAAAAAATCTCATTTGATTTGTGCGTTGTGTTTTGGTTCCATTGTTTTTGATTCGTAACTCTGGTCATGCCTTGATCCGATTCCTTCTGACTTATCCCTCGGCTTTGGGGTTTTGTTTGGGTATATACCAGGCTTGTATCTATCTGCTTCGGGTCTGATGCGTTATCCTGGCTGGCTACTAGGTTCCAACCGTGCTGGTGTTTTTGGCTTTCACCTTGATTCAATCCGCGCTGAGTGCCCTGTCTTATATGCTGATCGGTGGCCAGCTGATTGTTTTGCATTATATTTTCATTTGCAGCACGCTGATTGTTTCCGTTTACCATAAGGCCTGATCCTTGTTGACTTAATACCTTTTGGCTTCCGTGAGTCGAATTTCGATGGCCAATATGTGTAACATTTCCTTGACTACTCTGATTTGATTCATGACTGCTTACAGTTATGTTATTAACCTGGGTCCGTTCATTTTGCTCAGTACTTTGGTTCACTCCTGAGGTGGCCGGCCCTGTTCCTGCTTTAGCTAAAATAACAGTGTGATTTTTGTCGCAAGGTGCGGCTTTACTGGACCAATCGCAGCCATTAATGCTCTCATCAAACACTTGCTTGTCCGGACAATATAAATGCGTAATCTGGTATGTACGAGATTCGTTTACGAATGAACACTGGTAGAAACTGTGACAGTTGTTGGGGTTTCGGAAATATCCATTGCGAGGGCAAAAGAAAGGAGCAGCGTCTGTGTCGTTTCCATGTAGGGTGACTGACTCAATACCTTGTCCTTTGATTTCGCTAGGGGGAAGCGACTGACGTGAATAAGGCGATGATAATACCACGTCGTATGATCTATGCTGAGTTGGAGTCAGCGTGGCTTGCTGAGCATTTATTGGCGAAACAGCAATATTCGATGGTGAAATCGTGTTCACCTCCTGCTGCCTCAGAGTGCCGCATGGAACAGGTACGTATGAAGGAGTTTTACATGCTCCTTGGTTCGAGTCCCAAACCAAAGCCTCAGGGCAGGCAAACACGTAGGAGCTAAGGCCTCCAAAACTGTCTCGTATGCATCGGTAGAACCGCGAGCAATTGTTTGGAACCGCAAAGGCTCCTTCGCTGCTACACGCCAGTCCTGACGCTGCAACGTTTACAGACTTTACATTGTGTTGTTTTTGCTGCTGTTCGTGATGTTGATGACTATGTTGGTGCTGATGATAATTTACTTGCTGTTGATGCTGTTGCGCTTGTTCCTGCTGCTGTGGCCCCTGCTTGATAAACGAGTCGCTGACGATCGAGTTCATACTTGGGGTATGCGTTGAACGGCTGTTTGAGGAAGATTTTTTTGACGTAACAACCGGTGAAGAACTTAACGCTGTAGTGGATGGTGACGAGCTGCTTGAGGAAGGGGAAGCTGCGCTTGAAAGGCGGCTGATGCACGGAGAACGCGAAAGACTAGGAATATTGCAGGTGATGGTAGATGCGTCGAACATCAGGCCCTTGCGGCAGGAAAAATGAGTCTGGCGGAACGTGCGGCCAGTGCCATCAACATCTTGACAATGATAGTACCTGACAGAGTAGGGGTAAGATGCACGTTAGGAATATGGGGTAAGCTAATGCATATAGTTTTTATATCTGGCCTATAATAATTCCTGCCCTGCTCTAAATGAGTCAGTACATCTTTTTTTCTCGTAATTTTTTTGCTAAAGTTTTTATTTTCGAATGGACGATGATCACATCGATGCATACAAATCGTGCTGGCTAGATTCACGTACGACGTGAACAGGAATCTTAACAATTCCCCCGAAGATGTCTATCGGTGAAGTTCAGCTCTGTAGTACTTACGAGTACGTACATTAGACTGTTTGGTTATTACCTCTATTGAAATATGTTATAACTCTATTAAAGAAAAATACTCATTCGCGGCAAATGTGATACTTACTTATCGCAGATGGTTGGATGAGATTGATAGCCCGGGTTAGCGCACGGGAACTGATGCTGGGTAGCAACATGGCTGGTCATACCCCTTTGGGGAAATGATATCGATGTGGTTGACGCGTAATTATAGCAAGGATCACTCGGAGGCGGCTTGCGACAACCGCCCCCCGTCACCATACTGTAGACAGTTCCGCGCGGGCAGGAATACTTGTATACAGAGAATATGTGCGGTTTGTGGGGTAATCTTACGCAGCGCACGAAGCGCGCGCAGTCATCGGAGTCCCTGAACACCCCCTCAGTCCGGCAAACCGCGCCCTGGTTGACGTCTTTATAGTATTTTATATGCGAAGCATATAAAGGAAAGTAAAAGGTAGAAAAAAGCGACAGAAATAACAGCCCAGGTGGGTTAGTGAGCGATGCAGTACGCAAGCTACAGTGTGAATAAAAGCAATGTGTGCCGTTAGTGATACACCGACACCATTAACATTTCATTTTGTGCTCATCATTCAAGCCATCGATCGAGTTTTTTATTGTTGCTTTTGTTGTTAAGAAGTGGTTAAAATAAAGAACCAAAAAAGGCCTACATGTTAACATAGTAAGGTAATACCGATAATCAAATTGGTATGATATTGGTATCTTTGTTACCGGAGGTATTTTTTCGTGTTGTTTGTCCACATAATTTGTGTTGTTATGGTCGACATAATTAATCGATGCCTATGAGTTAGCTAAATGTTAATACCGCAACTTGAAACATTTTTGTGTTGTTTAGTGTTAATCTTGTGCATATACTGAAATAACTAATATATATATATATATATATAATAAGAACGTTTTATAAAAAAAAATCATGCAATTTTACAGACCACTATAATTCTCGCTGAAGTTTTATAGAAAAATCTCTAGTGAAAAAATAAAATCTAAAAAAAAACACTCAATAAAGAATCAATTCATAACAATTCTACTTTACTTAAGTTATATACAAATTGTATTTTATTTATTTTTTTTTAATGAAAATTTGCAGATCAAATTTTTTGACACGTAAGAGCTTTTTCATCTCATGTAGTAGTTCAAAACTAAAAATAAAGACATAAATGTTCCATTTCCAAATAGTTTTCTAAAATCTTGCGCTTTGTTATTTAAAATTGGACAAGTTTTTTTTTTTTGCATTTTGGTGAAACTCGTCGACTGAAGTGACGAACAAGTTTGAGCCATGGCGTGTACAAGCTTCCGAAGTAACTTCAAAATAAAAAGTAATTTGCCTTAGAGAGTTCACGAGTTCGAAATTACCCCTAATATCTGTGTTTAAAAAACGACATCAAATTAGGCGGGTATGATAGAAGTCTAGCAAAATACACAAAGGATATATATATGTTATCGTTTAAAATAACAGGATTTTTTATGCAGAACGTTTGTTCCACTAGTTTTTAGCGCAATCTACTATGCCTGCACCTTAATTAGAAATAACTGTTCGCCAAATAGAACTAGTGGCCGTACGTCTATCTGTTCTAAATAGTTTTGCAATCCATAATAAAAAAAAAAGTATCAAGGTGTACTTAATTTGAACTTGTGCTTATATACTCAATATAGCCGATTACATATCACCGCTAGATATACTTCTGTTCAAGCAATATACCTTTTCACCTGTAATCTACAGTTCCTTGCAGGCCATACGCTTGGCCGACCAACTGATCCGCTTGACAAAGGTACGGACTAACTCTTACAGAGGATATTTAAAGCGCTGATCAAAGAACCATTTTCAAAAGTAAATCATTGAAACTTTCTAGCTTTCACGGTATCTCATCACATGAAGGCAGTTTAGCGGTCCCCTACGTGTAAACTAACACTGTAATTGCCCTGCACGAATAAAATGCCTACGCCATAAATAATTATTCTAGAAAATTCGATTTTTCTACTTTACTATGCATGAATGGCAACTGATAATGAACGCTTGACAACGGTGTCCGTTTTCGATCTACGTATGTCCAATTGACATCGGACGGAAGCGAACTCAATCCACACAAGTTGTCTACCAGACGTCGGCATTTACTCTGATCTCAAGGTTTTATCATGAGAGGTCAGCCCGACTGGCTGACAAATTCGGTGCCTGCAGATCAATGAGACGCCAATTGAAAGACGACTCGAACGCGTATGGAGAGATCAATCAGGTTTAGGATCCATCAACACATGCAGTATCCCCCCGCTCCCCGCCGTCCAGAGGAAAAGAAACCGTTTGCGATTTACACATTACGTTTTATTATTGGCTTGTTGTTTTTACTGCAGAAATACCTGCACCTGACACGCATACACATACACACATAAATACTTTACATCGTGTTACTGCTATGTCAGTCTCTTTTGTATTAAAAGCTCAGATGAATATGTGTATCATAAAAATGCATAGATGAAGTGTTCCTATCGCTGGATAAGCATTTTAGATCTCACTCGTCTGAGTATTGCACAGTCCATTAAATATAAGTAATATGCATTTGTTTGTATTCGACCCACAATACAGCCCTTCCACACCAGGTAGGAGTTGTGCTTAAGATGAATCAATGTTGTCCTCAAGTACTAGTAGCTTACAGAAGCTAAAATAAATCAATAAAATAAATGAAATGTTTCTACTAATTGTATTATCTCATGTTATACAATTAACCGATGAAAGCTTCAATTGTGTAATTTATTCCGTACTTGTAGCATTATTTAGAGTATCATTCAAAAGCCGTCTACGGCGGTGATGATCCTCTCGGTAGCAGGAATCTCGTCGGTCAGGCCATTGGCATGAGTTACCGACCAGCACCAATTCTCCAGGACATGCTAAGGGAATCGGTTGTTGTGGATAATTTTCTGGTATATGGGTGCACCGATAGAATTGAAAACAGTCGGTTTTTGAACGTTCGTAATCGATGCCACCAGAGCAAGATGGACTCGCAGCGATTACTGAGACTCCACAGGAGTCACGAACGCGGTCAGGATAGTCGCAATTATCTGTGTCAGGATTAAATACGAACCCACGTGGACATTCGTATTCGTACGTGAAGAAACGTTGTCGGGTCACCTGTACACAACGATAGTATTTGTTGCATTGGCTAGAATGTCCGAAATAACCTTCGCGTGTGCAAGGTACAGAGGATTTCGAGCCGATGGCCGGCGCAGGGAGGATCTCCTTGGGGTCGAGATTTTCACAATCAGGCACAATGCTTGGATAGTCGCAGGTTTTAAGTTCTCGATCGAACACAAAACCCTTGGGACAGGCATAACGATATGTATCAGTTATTTCTCGCCGTTTGTTACCCGCCGTTACAACAACTGTTCTCGTGCAACGATAGAATGGCGTGCAGAATCGCGTAGACTTCCTGTAGAAGACCTCGGGGTTACACTTGAAACTAATGGGAAACTCGCTTTCGTCACTGCTAATATCATGATCAATTCGATTTTCGACAATAACGTCTGTCTCAGCTACGACGAATTCTCTGTTTTCAGAGGCCCTCTCAGGATTGTCATTTTGCTGCCTAGGTGGAGAAAAAGGCGTATGAGCAGGTTGCCCCGGAACCGGAGGTCGAAGCGAGGCTGGATGCCTTTGAGGGATGAAGTCTTGTTGTGCAAAAGAGAAGCGTATAGGTGGAGCTAAAGGTTTTGAGGGTACAACCTCCATATGATGCTGAGCAGCAGTCGAAATAGAATCTTGTTGTGCAGAAGGACGTGTTGGTTGAGCTAGTGGGAGGGGTCTAGGAGAAAGTAAAGATTCGTCTGAAGACACAGGTTGCGCAGAATGCGGAGCAGGTCGCGTTGGACGCCTGGTATCCTTGAAACTGAAACCTACTGTATTGGAGGAATTAATTACAGTTGGTCTTTTCGGAGGCGCTGGCAAAGGTGCATCGATATCTGAAACCTGAGGATCTTTTGATTCTGGGGTAGTATGCGGCCACCAAGTACTGGGTCGCATACGCCGCTCAGGTAAAGATCCAATCATTGAAGGAGGAGATGTCACCGTGCCTGGTCTCCATGCAAAGGTCACCTTAGAAGCTTGAGGTATGGGTGTTGTACGACGAAAACCAACGCGCTCCGTGACTTCAGAAGAATGCTTTGTAGTGAGGGCTGGCATTGTTTGCTTGAAAGGTCGCGTCTCAAATACTTCACGTTGGCTACACTCTGGAACCATATCTTCGTAGTTGCAGCCCTTGAGGACATCATCGAAAACAAGGCCTTCCCTACACTTAAACATGTGAGCCACAAAAGGCCGCCTTGGATCTTCAGTTCGCACACAGCGATGGAATACATGGCAGCTATCAGTATCTCGGAAAAAACCTTCTACTACACATGGATAGGTATCTTCAGATATCTGAGAGGCACCAGGAATTGATGCCGGTCCCATTACTATATTACCGGGATTTCCAGTACTAGCCGCACTTGAACCAGGGCGAAATACAAATCCTCCTGATGATGACTGATCGCCGTCACTGGGAATACGAGGTGCAAAGGTCGACTGAGCAGGTCTTCGTCGCGTTTCCTCCATTCCAGTAACGGGTCGGCTAGTCAGTGGTGATCTGTCCGTGCCTGGGGCAAATGAAAAGCTGCCACCACTGTCTACAGACGCAAACGATACCCTCGTGTCAAAATTATCGCGCTGTTCAAAAGACACACTGGCCGTGGGTGAAGCCGGTACTCTATGTAGCCTAGTAGGAGCATCCTGCGCTGGAATTATCGTTGCTGTCCTCTTCGCTTCCTTCATATGGTTACAATCATTTACAAGATAATCGTAGTTACAAGCATCAAGAGTGTAATCGAAGACCAGTCCAGGCGGGCATGAGAAAAGATGTGCCGTAAAGTCCTCTGTGTGGCTGTTAACTTTAGTACAACGATAGAACAGTGAGCAATTCGCCGAGCTTCGGATGAAGCCGTCGCCGGAGCAGGATTTGCTTGCGAGAGCTGCATCTCGTTTAGATGGTAATGGATTACGGCATTCGAAGACATTGTTTGGATAGTTACATTGCTGATTTTTGATATCATATACAAGGTTCTTGGGACAAGAGAACCGCATTACACGCTGACTGTCATCTATGCAGCGATAAAACGGTGTACAAAGGTCTTGGTAAATGGGATCGAATTCGCATTTCATAGTCAGTATATCATTGGAATGTTCAAGAATAGCAGCGCCACAGCTGGGAACAAGAGCAGCGTGCTCACAAGCTCCTGCGACTTCATCGAACACTAACCCCCGAGGACAATCGAAACGGGCAGCTCTTAGAACAAGCGAGTCATTACTTGTCGGGAAACATCTGATGAATTGCGAGCAATTGTTCACATCCTTGTAGAAACCTGGGCGTGAACAAGGAAAATATATAACGTTTGATTCTGAAATTTCAAACATCTTGCCACCTTGTAGGCTTCCAACATCGGAGGGATGATCCAAAATAAAGGCTTCACACTCATCTACTTCTGATGGATAAGCACATTCCTCTGTACGTGGATTAAACACTAAGTTCTGAGGACATTCAAACCGGAACGCTCTGCCACGCCGGGTACTATCCGTGCACTTGTAGAAGGGCGTACAACGATCTCCGTCGAACTCGGCACCGCAATTTTTCATCACTCGTTTCGCCGGAATCACTAGGGAGGGATCAACGACACCTAAAGAGGAGCCGTTAACTATTAGCGTATGCTCGACGGACGAAGCTGTTGCCACTGTCGTTGTGGGAGTGGGCCTCGGAGTGACGAAAGTGGCGGAGGTCGTGTTTGCGAGTTGAATACGGTTTTGGCACTCTGGATAATGGACAACCTCAATGCAGCCGGGAATTGCTTGATCGAAGATCATGCCTTCGTGACATCTATACTTGTGCAATCTGAATCTTCCCTTTGAAAGGCTCTCACAGCGATAGAAGCGCTTTGCGCATGGCAATGTAGGGATCAGTCCATCTCGGACACAGCGAGGCTCTTCCTCCGTATCAACAACAAAGTTAGCAGGATTTCTATTTGCAACATCTACAGGGGATGAAATACGTGCTTCTGTAGGCCGCGGTGATTCTGTCATCGGTCGTGCTGAAGGTTGTGGCGTTATCGGACGAGTGTGTTGGAAAAAGTTCTGGGTTGCCTCAAGGTGACGGTTAATGGCAGGGAAGTTGTCACTCGGGAGTCCTGAGAAATTCGGGCAGCCTGGAACGTTTTCTGGCCACGTACAAGCTGCTAATGATTCATCGAATGCTAAGCCTGTAGCACAAGCAAACATGACAGGCTCGAGATAAAGGTCGCCACCATTAACACAGCGATAGAACTTTGAGCAATCACCTGGATGGCGGTAGAGACCTTCCCTAGGGCACTGCAAGTCGCCCGTACGCGAAGCTGCAGGAATTCGGGAGCTGCCACGATGGAAAAACTGCTGAGGACCGTGGTTGTTGTGGCGCGAATGTCCTGAAGCCCGCTCCTGAGGAATAGTATTTTTCTGCCGAGCCGAGAGATAATATACACCGTGACGCGAAGGCAATCCCGCCGATGGAACTTCGTCATCTACGGGACCATGCTTATCTTGTTGTCCACGTTCATAATGCACATAATAATGCCCATCCTTTTGTTGATGGCCTTTTAGAGTGTCGTGTTCCTGATGGCCATGCGCGTCGAGGCCACTAGCAACGGAAAAATCTACGTGGCTACTATGGGCCTCATGGCTGCTTCCGCGGTCTCTATGACCTTCATAAGTCCTCTGGCTATGGCCACCTTGATGTCCAGTAGCATGGTATTCCTGATGTTGAAAACCGATAGGATAGGATGAATCGGTAATGACGAGGCTATCGCCTAACGCTCGGATTCCCTGCTCTCCATAATCGTGCACGTAAACTCCGGTCGATGGGTCATATCCTGATCCGACTAATAAGTCTCTGCTGGAGTCTCTGAACTCATTGTACACTTTTTTAGATTCCTCTTGTGTTTCAGTCAGCTGCTTCTGGAACTTTAGCCGAGCTCCGTCGACGGCAATGAGAGTACCGAAAGGGCCGCTTCTCGAAGTGGTTTCTGCGGAAAATAATCCAATGAGTGCGGACTGCCTGAAGGATTTTAGCCAGCACCGAATGACTTGTCCGTTTACGGGCGACACAACTGAGCAGCCAGACAGGTCACCAACCACAAATAGAGCAGACAGACGGTTTTGCTTCACAAAGAACACAACTACGTGCATGCCGAACAGATAAATATGCGGTATAGCAACATACAGCACGATGGACAACACATAAGGCAAATTTCCAATAGCCCCAGCATACCCTGCGCCCACAACTACACATACAACAAACCAAGCTATTCAGCGCGACCTCCCCATAGCAAATTAATATGCTACATAAAGTCCTATCAGTTACTACTTGCATCATGCATTGATGTAGAACTGTAATAATAGTTTCTATAATATTACGCTGTACGTATACCGGCTATCTATGACATGAAGTCAACACGAAGCTAACAACGGCGTACGGACCATTTCGAATTCAGTATTCTCTGGAGCAACATTTAATGGGCATTTAACTTAAAACGTTAATTTTAGAGACCGATTTTCATAGAGATACACCTTATGTATATATATATATGTGTTGATATTCGAAAACCACTGCACTTTGTCCGCCTGGATGGACCCGGACGCTTTAGCATGTCTGTTGTCAGGCATAATCCATACACGAATAATGCCCAAAACAAATTTAGGAGAGAAAGCAGGTCCCTAATATTTATTTTTTATGTTAGCGCAAATGTCAGCCTTTGGCCTGATGACGACTGTCCATCGTAAGTTAAACATTGTGTTCCTTTATCTAGACATGCCGTTCACTATTTTTATATGAAGAGTGTCCACTGAAATTTTTTGCATGCGCAATGTTCTCGATTTCATTAGAAGTACATCGTTTGCGCCATCTACAGTATTTGTCTTTAATTTCGCTTAGCGGAACTACCTGAAGACACTTTTAAATCAATTGTTCCGTACGTAGATCCTTAGAAACAGTGCATGAAATGCTCACACGTTCGTTGGCTACACCCAGCTAAATAACAATGTAACAATGGAAATTACATATATTTTTATTCAGATCAGTTAACTAGTGAATGAATATACTAGGTTAGGGTCGACCTCAAAAACACGCCTTTGTTATTTATCGACAGATCGAATGCGATATATAGAAGATATCCAGCACCACACTCGACGCTACGTGCAAGCATATGTTAACAACACAGTAACTTCGTAGTGAAGGACAATAGCTAACTTAATTAAGTTGATGCTATTAAGTTATTCAGTTTTCCTTATTTTTATGAGTACCGATCTAAAATTGTTTCTGTTATAGAATGAGTATGTACAGATTGAAAGTGCTCATTGCAGTGACGCGCTAAGTCCACGGCTTCTCAAATGCATACAAGATCAGCTTCTGCCTGCGCAAATTTACCGCTAGCTTGTACTGCTGAGTCTCACCCTGACAACGTGCCATATATTGTTACGTTATATTATTACTGCTTTTGTAAAATTAAACGTATCTTCCGATGATTTAATAATTACGAAGCCACCTTCGATGCTAGCTTTACTTTTTTCATCATCATCATCTCGTGAGACATAGATCTGGTTCAGGATTGAATTTCGTAGTAGCAAAGGCGCATTGAAACAAAAAAAAAAAAGATAATATGTATGTAATATGCTTCCTTTAAATTTGCGCCGTCGTGCAATGTACAGATCTTGACTGTTGGAGTGTTGGTCTGATTAACAGTGGCCGGACGTAACTATTGACAATACGAACTTTGCGGATGCTTCTTTCTCCCGCTAAGTTGTTAGTCGGTGAGTGTTAGTAAGCGTAAGTTGCTGTGTTAACTAATAAGTATGACTGAAACTTTATACTTACGAACGTAGGCTGAGGCTTGGACTGCCAGCCCTAATCCGACGAGGAATACACGGACACGAAGACGGCCCATGGCCATCGAAGTCCACCGCCCGACTACAGATTACTCGTCACTTGCGCTGCACTAAAGGAAAAAATACAAAGGTAAAAAAGAACGGGTATACACAGCGAACGTTAGATCTATTAAAGAGTTAATTATCATTAACTATACTAAGTAAAATGGCACTGGTGAAAGAGAATTGGCAACAAACATTTAGGTAAATATTTATTGTATTTATATACAAAATAAGGAAGCTTCCCCTTGACAGAAAACCAACAACGACAAAACACGTCCGAATCGCGTAGGGAAAATAACAAACCTAGATTTCAATTAGGTTCTGATACAACAACGTTGTTTTTTTCCCGAGCTCATTCGTAGTTCATTAAAATCATCGAAAAAAAAACATACGCTAGCAAAAGTCAGCTGGGAAATAATTCTACATAGCTAAAATTACGTTTTAATAAAAGGGCTATGCGGCCTTTAAGTTGGACTTATCGTTCTTTGAGTGATAAATTTTGACGGGTTTGAGATGCAAGTTAATTCCGGAGCCGGTTTAACTAACCCGAAAGTATAGTACTTTGTTTTTCTATCGTTTTGACTAATATCCTTGGCGCCGTTTTTAGAGTCGATAATAACCCTACGATGACTCTGAAGATCGACTCTGGCTGCGAAAAAGACTGATACTGGTATTGACTGTCGCCTAGAGATCTCTTCGATGATAAGACTCGATTCGGATCCACTTGATCGAACTGTTTCAGCGGACACCAACTAACTTAACGTGTTAAGGCATGTTGGCAGGTCATCAATAGGGGGCGTAATTACCTTGCAAGATTCTGCCCTCTGGAGAAGTTACGATTTCAGTTAGCTACATGTTCGAAGAATACAATCGTCAATACATCTCGATTGGTTCTTTGTTTTACCATACCTAGATCATGTCAATGCACTGAATTAGCGCACAAAAGAATTTACGCATCACATACCGCTCGTCAGGTTATTGAGCATAATATTATACATAAGGGGGTTTGTGACCACTTTGTAATATTGAGAGATGTCGTCAAACACCATCACTTACGATAGTTCTAAGATCGTTCACGACAATTGGCATACTTTGTCTATCAGCTTTTGTCGCATCTGGCGACGTTGTTCTTGGCGTCTCTGAAGCAGACAAGAAAGCCGGCAAATAGCTAACCTCTCATCTTCCCGACAATCCAAGGAAAGATGGGCCGACTCAACCGGGATAGTAGAATGGTAAGATAATACAGAAGATCGTCGCTACCAGTCGCTTACCTCGCAGCACCCCCTGCACAAACGTGCTTTGCGTACTACTTTGCTACATGATTACTATTATTATGATTATTATTCCTGCACGTTACGGCCACTAGATAGACCCCCTCGTTCATCCCAAGCGATTGAATTGATCTTCCGCGAGCGCGTCAGAGGAGGCCGTCCTTTTCTGACCAAGGAAGATATGCAGATGCTATTACTGTTGATGTATCGGCCTTAACAACGGCGCTGACGAGTGTCACCGCGACAAGAGTTGTCGACCAATAAGGGCTATTGGCAGAACGTTTCGGTGAACGATTACACAACGATCACAACACACAAACACGCGAGCGCGGCCCGTCAAATGATTTTTTGTGATATAAGACGACGACATTCATGATGATCCACTCACAGCCGAACACAGGTGAAATCTAACGGCGGCTTTTCAGACTCAAAAATCAAGGGGCGGAAGAGGGAAGTCCGTCGCAACGGCGTGTTTATAAACGCAGAAAATAAAGGGTAGCGAAGCCTTTTGCAACTGGGTACTTTTTGGTTAATATCAGCACTACAAATGTGCGCGCCCGCTAATAAACGAGCGGCCGAATCAGATGGCTGTATAATTGCAACAATCACTACATCACAAGCGAGTCTGTAACTACCTACAGGCATGTATGTGCGTATCGGGCAGTATGAGATACGGCCGTGTTGAGACGCACGAAAGCGACTATTTCAGTGCCTGCCACCGCTGCAATATCCGAAGATGCATCTTGTTGTACTTTCACCGCTTGGCGATCATGTAGCGGCGCTGGGGACAAGGGGGGACGCGGATGTGTAGATACAGCTGCAAGACATTATAGTTGCACTGGTAGAAGCTCTGTTGCTGAGAGTCTTCTGTTTATTTTCTGGCCACTTCCTTTGGCGTTGCGATTGGTTGCCGTAATTAGCCGTGGCAGATAGACCGCTGATAGACAGACACACACTGCGTCAACAACGCAGGAGACAAACATCTTACCAGCGGCAGACTCCCAATCGGGGGGTAGGCGCTAAGTTTTTGGTGACTATTGCATACAAGGTCGTGTATTACACCACTGTTACGCTCCACCCACACTCCGTACCACATTACGTTTACGGCATCATAATGCCACTACCATTCCTTTTGATAAGGGAGGTGCCAGCTATGCGGGGACGAAGCGAATGGAAAGAAGAAAAGTAAAAGAGCGAAAAAAGTTGCAGTCTACATAAGTTCTCCTACGCCCACTAGGTATGCTCACGCAAACTCTTCATTCATTAACCAGCCTCCTCCCCCCTCCCACCCCCGCAGAATGCAGCGTAGAACCCGTTACATCATGACTCACACCTGCCCAATAAATCACTGCGGGTGGGTAAAAGCAAAAACGCAAGCAAGGGACGTGCGCACTTAGAACCCAGTCGTGTTTTAGCTAGTATCGAGAGCGACTCTGGAGAAGCAGGCCGCTCCAATTTTCCAGTGCGGCAAAATACCTAACAAAGCCAAACGACGTTAGCGTGTGATTCTGTCAGCACATATATGCCTATATTTGAAGTGGTATATTTCACTGTGTGAAGCCATCAGAGAAGAGCTGTTGTTCTGTATGATCAAAGCCGCGGTGGCTACTATGGGCACTTAACGGAACTACAGTTGAATGACGATAATTGGAAAAGCGAGAAAGGTTATCACGACTTCAAGTTGATAGAGGTTAGCCAAAAAGCGCGCAGTTACATAGAACAGAGGTCTTCAGGCAACCCTTTGCTGAGTAGCCACCAATCTGCTTCTAAACGAGACTAACCGGAAGCTTTGTTACTGGCGAGCCAACGCGCGCAGACACAAAAGTTCGTACATGTTTATTAAAAACGACTGAAAGTTAAACACTTACAACCGGTATTACTGCGCGTGCAAAGGAAGATATACACATCTATGTCTGTTCAGTCGAGAGAACATCCAGATAACGTGGAAGGAGAGTACGCATACTACGAATAGCAAATAGCTTTGATAAAACAAAGTTCCTGAAGCGAATAAGGGCCGAACCCCACTTCGGTGCCTATGTTACATATTGGACAGGGCAAACGAGTTTGCAGACTTAAAATGGAGCCCACTGATGATATATAAATAAAAACTGAATGGGTTTAGGTGGCTGGCTTGCGCTGTGCCTCAAGACAAAGCCAACGTTTTCAATATAACGAATCGTAAACCACCCCAAGGGATCTGTCGATTAGCAAAAGGTAAGCGGCAAGAACACAAGAGTAGCGTATTTTTATACTCTGTGGGTAAATACTGTTCTCGCAAAGTTAGACAGTGGCAAGACCCAATGAAAGCCAACGTTACAGTCAACAAACTGGTATTGCGGTTGGATGAAGCCTGAAATACTCTAATACTTACTTAGTTAACTATATACGTGATTATCTAATTATTAGTCCATATCTTCTGAGCAGTGACAATGCGCTAGTCTACCATCTACGATAGGCCATCAACACGGTCGAATAGGATAGATCGTGATCGCGCTCCGGCAGATCAACGCTAAACATAATGCAATATTAAAACAATTCCAGATGTAAAAGTAATTTGAAATCGGTGTTTGCAATAGATTGAGAAGTTAAGGGAGAACGAACCTCAGTGCGGCAGCTTCGCATTCCGTCAAACCAAATACGTAAAGACCACTCCATTGGCGACTAAATAGCCGCTAGCAAAGTAGAATGACGCAAAATTTGAGAGAAACGTCTTCGAGTAAGTTTGCTAACTTACCTTATAAAGAGAATATTTCTATTTCGTTATATAGGAATCAACGACGATTTCTGACGACTGATTACAAATTTTGTTACCAATAGAAAACGATTAATAGACATTTTCGGGGAGTCTGATAGCTTTTAATGTGCTTGCTAACGCACAAAGGTATCAATCGAGTTATGTGCAAATCTTTGATTTATGAATCACCCATCGCTAAAAAGACAGGACGTCTTAAGGCTTTAGAAGAATCACTATCTATCATTCGCAACCAACCATTAGAGAGGTACAAAAGTTGACGGGGCACGCTCGTTCATCTATCAATTCTCCTATTTATTCCTGCAATTCTATTCATCTCATGTATAATTTGAACGATTACACTCTGCCGCCACGTCCGATGCGGTCCAGTTCCACAGCTCTTTTAAGGTGGAGATGGATGTCGAGACGCTGCAAAAACAGAACGACACCAGAAGCGGAAAATGCCCACAAGGGGACGCCACCATGTCGATTGTGTTCTTCTTTGACCGGGGCAAGTTCCGCTCAGTTGGACGGCGAATTTAGGCAACAAATAGAGGAAAGCGGTCCGCATGCTTGTGGCTAGCTGTCGCTGAAGTACAGCAACCTCAGCATACCTGTCACTATCTGCTTCACCTCTCTATCCGTCTCCCCCTCAACCGCCACCCCTTTCGCTTGAGTCGCATCAGCTTCGCGTGAGTATTAACAGAAAATTTCGGCCAGCCACTGTAATCGCCGAGGGGAGCCGCAAGAAGCACCAGTAAAAAACGAGTAGCATAAAGGTACTGATGTTACGTGGCACATAATCAATAACTAGATAGACGTAGTTAGTGGTATCGGCCGGCATACGTAAGAAGCCAGCACGCAATGATATAAAGCTCAGAAAAATAATGCCACCGAGTGAGTACTTCTCATTCGTACAGCAAACTGGCCATACGTTTTGCTGATGATATCACTGTCGCACACGTCATTTCAGTGGTAGGTATCAACGCTGTTCGAAAATAGAAAACATATTCTAACGCGTATTCTGGGCTGAGCTGCACGTGGCGTCCGAGACCCACTCCAGGGGAACACAATCAATAGATGCCTATTCTAACATGTTAGTTCACAACAAGGTCCACATATGCCAATTCGTAGACATCGATATCCGTTGCAATTTATGGTCGAAGGCGGTGTCTCTGCCATATATACGCGACTCGTTCTTTTCTAACATGTAGTTGACACTTGACAATAGATATGAAATCGGCAGATCTAAGTTATTCAGTTATAGTTATTAGTAAAAAATAAAAGACCCAAATCGTAAGCAAGCTGCTATGGTGTGGCATTGTCAATTGCACGAGTTAACTACAGCTAAAATTGACGAAAAGGACCTCCGCTAAAAGGACCACCATCATTTTAGGCATCGTTTTCGATACTTAAGCAACCAACACGGGCCACCGTACCCAATAGGCTCCACCGAAAACGTTTCGCGTGGAAAAACTGTAAACCTAAACATTATAAACTCACCGGATTAACATGCGCAGTAACGGTTGTCTGATTTACTGATTTTGTTCAGTAAAACTATTGGACCAAGCTGAAACGAGGCACTTTTTTCACTGAGCTTGCAGACTTCGTCAATCAGCATACGTACGACTTAACTTCCTTCAGCACAATACACTGCGTAAAGTACGGGTCTTAAGCTATGCTGGATAACCGCAAAGCGAGATGGGTTTAACAGGAATGCCACTGTGGAGAGGGCAACGAATGGGAGCTTGTTTTTGCCGAAATTCAACGACAAGGTGCCACATCTCTGACTCTGAACGTCGGAAGATGCGTTACTCACAAACGAAACGAATTAACCGACGAATCGTCACGCTTTATCAGCTACTTAAAAATCTTTCAAGAATTTGGTGACAGTTCAACCCCGATTCGAGCCCCTGCGAAAGGCGCTCACTATGTCTTCAACGGACCGTAGCTATAACAATCCTGCCCGGATACGCCTCGAAATTCGAAGTGGTTTCGGGTCGATGTTTATTAACAAGTATCCTGCTTACAATACAATCGCTCGCACGATATCTGGTTTAATATTCAAGGTATTCCGCGTTACTTTTTGGCTTCTAGTTCAGAGGAACTGCCGTACTACTCAGATCTCCAATCTCTCACTAAAACTCAGATGCGTAAGTGTTGTATCTTGCACACTATCTCCCCACCCAACCTGTACATACAAGTAAGACCTACAAAACTGTGAATGCAGAACGTGTGTTCTAGATTTTCGACGCAGGTCATTTCAGGGTCGCCTGTAGTCTGACTTTCATAAGTCTGAAAATGTACGTGGTCATTATAAAGAGGCTGGCGAAACATTTCTCGAGTCTTCAACACAACCAGTTCTTACTATGTAATGGTCCGGGGCGTCATAGAGAACTACAGAGGGTGCCACAGTGAGACTAGTTTGCCTCTCTGAAAACTGAGCGAGTTTAAGGGGTGCGCGAAAGACAGAAATTGATCAGAAGTTTCAAGGTAGATTATCACTTCTCGTGTGGATAGAATTTAGCAAAGTACTACAATACAGAAATGAGCGCAAACTAGTCTGCAAACGGTTTCTTTGACTTCGTAGAGGATCGTTTGGCGGTCGTTGTTACACAATAGCTCTACTAGCACCGATCACCTTAAATGCTGTCCGACTCTTCCATGTATACGAATCGCTTGAAAATCATGCGTACTTGCCCCCATGTTTGCTACAATGCAGGTTTAGTTTACTGAAGACCCGGTTACTGAATGAGGAATTTCTGGCCGTCGTCTAAATAGCATACAAATGATCGATTGATGATACGTTGGCTTTTTGGTATACACAACAGATCGCAGCCATCAGTTTTACTCTATAACAAAAGGGCAAACACAGTATTTTCTCGTGTAGAAGCTACACGGCCGATGAAAAAACTATGGGGTGCGGGGGGCGAACTCGTCAGCCGTAATCGACGTATTCAATCAATGTAACAAAATAGCAATAAAAAAAAGGAGCCTATAACGAACTATATCACATTTGAACTGGGTGTCTGAAGTGATCAGCGAATGCTTCAATCATGCAAATTGTTTGTTCGGCTAAACGAAAGAAGTGCCCGATTTTACGTTGAACGGTGTTTCTATTATAGCTCCGCGTCGCTATGCTGTTTCTATCTACGACGATAGTAATCGTCACTTGATGAAGCGTCATTACAGGCAATATGTGTGGCGCTCTATTCGAACACACGTATTAATTTTAACATCTGCTTTTGGCACTCATTGGTCCAGCCATGCTCTTTTCAACGTGTGCGCTCTCATTCACCTCGCCGACATTACAATATGACACCAGTTATACGGACAGTCGTTCGACTCCTTGATGCACGATTACACAATCAGCTGATTTAGCTCGCGCTCGTTTGCAGTCATCGATCAATGGATGTATCAGCGGGGTTAGCGTAAGCGAGTAAGGAAAAATGGACTAAGGAAATAAAGTAAGTGAAAATCAAGAAAGGCTCATTTTGGCATCGTATAGCATCTCATGTTGTGCGTAGGACCCAGAATCCTAATATATGAATATATTTTCTTTATAGGAAGTCAGGTTGGCACAGAGACAGATAGATGAGCGGGACCGTTGACGTAACGAGCATCAACCAACTCATGTAGCACGAAACTGGCAGCTCACATAAAATTCACAAGAACAGATCAAGTCGGAAACAACGGGTCTGCTGTTCTTCTGCAGCATCCGCATCAAGGCTGCATGCCTTTGACTAGGACGGTTTCGTTGCTTGGGGTATGTTTGACCATTGCGAACCTCGCGAGGGCGCCTCTGCCAGTCTTCAAGTCTTTGTGCTTGCTGCACCGAAGATTGAACATGCCAGCCATTGTTGTTCTATTGATTTTGTTGCTATCGCCGCGGTTAGTTGCCGGCCCGTCGGAGCTGCCGCTATTGCCAGACCAGTAAACGGCTGCGGCGCAAAGATCGATGACGACTGTCCAGCGTGAATACCGGCAGCAGCAGAGGGGCTTCGGGGACGGAAAAACAGAAAATTTCTGTGAAAGTTTACGCCGGGTGACGTCTTGCTTTTTGGTTAATGTATGAAGATGTATATACATTTGGGTTTGGCCTTTCCATCCGTGACTTCTTCCTTCTTCGTCGTCATCGTTAATTTGCTTGAAAGACTGGTGATAATGTGAACACGCTTACGAAGCAATAGACCAGGAAGAAAGGTACTCTCTTTTTTAAACAGGACGAAAAGGCAACAGAGATCGTTGGTACGCACGCATGCCGACAAATCTCAGTAGAGTGAATAGACCACCTTATAAAAATGCATCGGTAGATGCACGTATTACATGTTCGATGTGTGCATACATATAATCGTGTGTTTAAACGGAAAACTTCATCCTATAGAAAACCTGCACTCAGGCCCTATACATGAAATTATAATGGTACGAAAAGGCTAAATATACTTTGGAGATTTTTCACGACGCTTTACGAAATATTTCCTACCGGGGCGCATCGGTCCATAACGCTGCTAAGGCTTGAGATCCATTAGAGGTACCAAAAAGATAGGCGGGGGCGGGTGTGTGTGTCCTTAGCATGAAAATAGAACGTTTCCCATAAATACCTTGTTACGTGACAAGATATTTGTGAAGGCTAAAGGCATAAGCGGAGCTTGGACTAGAAACAACCGAGGTCGTATGTTGAGGGCAGCGGCATTGCGATATGGGCTTGAATCGATTTACCCAATTGGGGTCGATTACAATTGTACGCGTATACTCAAGCTGGCGAGATTTTAAGCAGAATAAATAAGATATAGCAAGGCACACACATGGTAGGGCCTGTGGCAGTATGACGTAACCAATCAGCTGCTGGTGTATGTGTTAGATAATTGCTGATACCGGTTGCTGCTTCACAGGGCACACTAGGGATTCGCTTAAATTGCCATACATTTGTTCAATTATCTCACCTATACTCGAGTTTTTCTTGGTCGCGTTTTACGTCGTGATAATTAAATTTACGGAACTTACTTAATATTACTAATACAGTTGTTGCAGGCTTCCGAAGCGTCTTGTTCGGCGTTCTCTTAGATACACTTGTTGGATATTGATTAAAGGCGGTATGCAATATAATGGGACAGCTTAAACAACAAGTTCGTCTCCTTATTTCCTTTCGCTGTTTGATTGCTCGCAGGGCTTTGTTTTTTACTTTTACGGGATATTTTTTTCATGGCCTCGTCATCGATCGCATTACCGCTGGTATTTTTGAAAATATCTACAGGAACGACGTCAACCATGAACGAGTGCCCTGCTTTGATTCAATGAAAGGGGATGGTAGTTGACAGCATTACTTAATCGTATATGATGGCCAAGTATTTGAGCTATATAATAAAAAGCTTCTATTTTCTAGCTACGAACTGTCAAAGGTGAAATGCAGTCGTAATTGACACAAACAACCAGACAATAGTTGATACGAAAGTAGATCTAATTTACCCAGTCTACAAGTTCATACACAACCATACTCATGAAAAGTAAGTTCAATACTATCGTCCAAGCTAAATGAACTGAATTAAAAACTCCGCCCTCAGATTTTTTAAAGTAAAATCCGCCTTGCCGCTTTATTCACCGTGTTTTTTGTGGACAATTAATTCGTATCTGGATCAGAGCTGCCACCCTTGATCGATCCTCCTGCTCCGCCGATACGTGTGTCAGTAGCCAGAAATTTATTCGCTGCAAACAATGGAATCATTCCCTTGAAAGCTTCCCGAAGCTGTTATCGATTTGGCTGTACGGTCAATCGAGTAACGGAGCGTAAGACGTCGGTGTTTTTCAGCGCTAACATGATTCGTGTGTTAGTTATTAAACTATTTCGGCAATAAAGCCGCATTGCTAAGAAACGAGCGGGCCGTTCCCTGGAAAACGTCATAGGTTACGTAAGTTACTGCTAAAATTGTACTGGTAAATCATTGAATGATGGTTATATAATGTTTCTTTGCGGTAGCACAAATGGGATTTGATGCTACAGTTTAAATATTGCGAACTTCGTCACATCTCGGTGCACTCGAACAGGGGCTTTGATGCATTTATCAGTGCTAAAAACGCTGACCCTTTTCTATGTAAGGCGTAATTGTATCTTTGCTATTAGACAAAAGTAACTAATCATATGCGTCCTATCGGGGTCGATCTTGGCCGTGGCCGATCTCATCCGTTTCGTACATCGGAAGTCCACAATAATTCTGAACTGCTCGGCACCTTTACAGCTGCCAGCGTTGATGTAGATACGAAACAGATCGAGATTCATTTGTTGGACTTACTTACTGAAAAGGGTAAGTCGGATAAAAACAAAAAAACAATGTTTGAAATAAACCCCCCACACATATTTAGTCAATCGTTGTTGATATTCGTGATAATCATTTTCGTGTGTGTTGAAGGGAGGGACTATATAAACGTGCACGGCTTAACAAACCAATGGCAGACAATATAGTTTATATATATTTACTTTTGTCTCCTTTATGCGTGGCGCAAGCTACTGTTGGCGCGTGCTATTTTCCTGAACGGCGGGAACGAACAAACGTTAGACATTACAATCTCCGAACCTCGCGCGCGTGGGACTGAGCGAATAAACAACGGCAAAATCAGTAATAGGCGCCAATGGACCGGGTAGTCATGAAAAGTAGCAGAAATTACTACATGAGACAATTAGCTGACGTAGGTGATTGCCCATTTACCCAATCCATCATGCATAGATTTTGCTGCCTCATGTATTTTAGTTGAATGGTATCAGTTTAGATAACGTTATATCGAACGCTGTGAAACGTGGCACGGCGCTGTAGAACACTACGTTTAGTGCCGAACTTCTGTTTTCAATAAACCCGTTGTATGAAACACTAAGTTATACGTTTGCTTGTGTGGATTGAAATAGACCTTCTAGAGGCTGTGACTTTACAATGAAGTGGCGATAAATACCAGCTGTATTTTTGTTAGTAATTGTCTCATTTTAGAATTGTCGTTAAAGCAGTCACTTGCGACATGGAGTCAGCTGTGCTATCCTATACACCTACATAGTATACTTTTACTTTTGCAACGGCTGGCACACCTCGACGGCAATTTAGTTATGTGTATTGTAATTCATAGACAATAAAAAAAAAAAAAAAAAAAAAAAACAACGCTGTACTGCTAAAGCACGTGTTTTTGCCGCTGCTGCTGCCAGTTCAGATCTGTACGAATTAGCAGAATGCTTTCTACTGATACTCCAATGTTCTGTCCTACGAAACCCATGATTATGAGAAAAACAGAATAGTCTTGTCTAATTAGCAGCCAGGGAGCAACTAGACAAACGGAACAGAAATTCTACGTTCACGGACGTTAGATAACGAAGTGCATAGTTATTGTGCTAGCTTTCTCTTTGTCCTGGAAGATCGCCCAGTGACAAATTTCGCTTAGATATTTGCTGTCCTGATATGTTTTTTACTTTATAGAAGGTTTTTTTAGGTTATTGTATACGTTCGGACTAAGCAAATGAAGTGATACACTTCAATAAATGCTTCGTCAACCTACTAGACTGATACTTCACTTCTGTGAACTTAATCGGCACTCGCATACGCTGTACACAACATATATAGAGAGCTATTTTTTTTCCTAGCAGATGAAAATGTAATTTTAAGCTTAAAGAATTATCATTTGGTTCAACTTTTAAAATGGAAATTATGTCATAATAGTAGCAGGATTCCAGTCTGAATTAGCGACTCGCCACGAATCTTACGCGTGTCGATTTAATGAATTAGTATAGTGAAGCTCGGAGGCGTTTGGGATCCTACAAGTGGCTGAAAATTTTCCCTGCGTCCTTGTTTCACCATTTTACTGGACGTTCGGAAAATCGTTTGTCCTGCATCAGAGTGAGAAGCCTATATTATTTTGCAGCTATCTTGCTTATTAGGAATTGCCAAATTAACATGATATAGTGACTGCCACTGATACGCCCGTTAAAAACAAATTTCCACTATCTTTGTTTTGCCTTGGAACAGATAAAAATCAACAACATTTAAAATCATCGATACTCGTGATCTCTCCAGATGAAAAATTAATGATCAGCTGAAAGATGGCAAATTCAACGACAGCACGGCAGTATATATATATATATACTAATTCTGCATAAATCCAACTGTTGAAAAAGGTCGTCCAAAGTAAAAACTCGGCCTGTCATAACTGGACGGATTTACCTATATAATTACTATCATCGACTAAAGACGTCTCTAGAAATGACGGTAACTTTAGCCATCGTAGCCAATAGTTTATGTACACTGACTCATCGTTTTTTAAACTTCATATTCTGTTAAGAAGGTGTTATTAATAGATCTCAAGGGGCAACTCTAGTATGCCTATATCGGCGTTCGACAATACACAATTGATAATATTCTCTTTTGTTCTTTTCTTCAATAGTTCTACTTGAAGTTTTGTGGTGTCTTCCCTTCAATTGGAAATAGTAATCATTCATTGAGTGCGTCGGTCGATAGTCGTCGGTCCTATAATGCGTTCAGTCGCAAGAAGTAGCAGCAGATCAATGACTATAGTAAGCATCTGTTCCAGTGCCGAAGTTCTAGCCTGACCTCATAGCTCCGGCAAAAAATAGTGTCCCTCATAACAAAGCTTTTGTTGAAAACAAATGTAACTCAAATATGATTTCTGTTAGAAATTATCACAAGCTTGCAAATCTCGTCTGCAGAATATAGTTACGATTTCTAGGAGTAAGCCTCGTAGAACTTGTTTTTTAGTCCTGTTGTTCAACGATATAGTAAACTTATATATTAATTTGAAAGCCTTTAAAACTGTTTATGTCAAAAGTGCCCCACGCTAGGTGCGGACGAACATTCTTTCTTCGTATTATTAATTAATCATTGGCTATAAATATGTATTACACCTTAGTCTAGCCTGTTGTAAAATAAATTTAGCTAATACTCTAGGGTGTCCTTTTCTATGAAGTCCATTTTTTACTGATGGCATCCTGGTCACTTTTGTTTACTTTTTGGCACAGATGTTTGCCTCACGGTATTCGTAAGGGTATCGATTGTATCCATATATATGGTAACTATTTATAATGCGATCACGCTCCATCTAGGCGAGCTTCAAGCCGATTAATATCGACTTCAATCATAGCTTCACTGCGTTACGAAGGTCTGGACATCCCCACTCTAGAAGTTGTATTTTTTTTACCTTCACCCCCCCCCCCCCCCCCCCCCGCAAACCTGGATCCGTTCACTCCGTTTCTCTGAGCTGTCTTGGCCTGACCAAATTTTTAGGACAATTTTTACAGAGCTACACCGCTTGGTACGGTGTGTTATGAATGCGACTTTCCTGCTTTGCCAATATATCAAATAAAACAATATATATTCTCTCGGGCCTCAACAGAAACTCAGGAACTCCTTCGCCGCTGAAAGTGATCTGCACACTTCTTCTGTTGCGTCATTCCGCGATTCTTATGTTCCTAAAGTCTTCATAACAACTTCAATAAAGTTGTTCGTAAATTGCTTTTTTTTTTTTTATTCGAAGTTCGTTAAAAAGCTTTTCCAACTGTGTGCTTCACCCGACAAGACACCGCATAACGCAATACTTTCTCCAGCAAAATTCTCATAAGCCCCGTTGCAGATCTACTGTTACTTAGTAGGGCCACGCCTCAATTACAGTGGCCACCGGACAATCGAGTACTATCAACGCTTCTTCGATATTTAGTCAATATTCGCGCACCCGTCAAAGGCCGTTCACCGGACGAAATAGATTGTTGTGCTTCCCTGTCACGATGCTTCGTTCCTTCGACCATCTAACGGTTCATCGTGAAATGTCGCTTTGTCTTTCTTTATACTATGGCTCCTTCGCTGTTTTCTCTGTGACTGCCACCCAATGAATTCATACACATTCACACTGATATGATGGCATACCACTCCGCTCAGATGGGGCCGATGGCAATAAATGATCGATCGAAAACTTCACAATAATCGATGTGGGTAATTCCGAATTGATGGTCTACTGAGAAGCATCTCTGTTAGCAAAAAGGCTTGATGGTAAACATTTGAAAAGAAGCAACTATATCATTTTTAGCGAATATATATTTCATACGGGGGCAACACCGTGAAGAAATTAGATCGTTTTACAGTTACGGATGAGTTATACAATAACCAATTTGAGATAATGGTTTCATATTTTTTCAGTCGTGACCATTCAGATTCAGTTTATTACAAGCACACCAATCTGCATGTCCCATTAGTCTATCTTCAACCTTTAGACAGCAGGGATCAACTGAGCGTATTAGTGACTGAGAAGAAAATATGATTTCAACAAGTTACTACGATCCACCATACCAACCGTCCGCACATAAACACGTTTTCACGAGACCACGCGAAGAGACAGAGGTTTCACTTACGTCATCCATCACGCGTTTGGGGGGGGGGGGGGTACCCGTTGCATATCACTCAACGCATTGAACTTTTATAGAAACGTGGAAGCCTTGCACTTTAGAGGTTTGGCTATCACGTGCAGTAGTGGCCACTTATTTTAAAGCAGACGGCCGGGACAGCACCCAGTCAGAGTCGTTCATCTTCTATGCGGGATATTTGTTTGGATCACTCGCTCGTGACAATTTCATATGCTACTTACCTTATCTAGATATTCGTCCTCTGCACACACATAGGGTCGATCCGGTCCTCTATATCCTCAAACGTACCGTATCGCTTTCTGACCGATTCCCAGAAGTAGCCTGCGCTCTTATCTAACTCATCTGTCTCGTAGTGCGTCGTATCGGCACCGTGGTACGGGCCCTTAAATTCGGCCCCCCTTTCCCAAAGCGCCCTTCTTCTCGAATCTCTACTCAATCTTCCGTTGCATGCCATACATCTATACGCACAGGGACACGGGCATACGCACGAAAAGTTCTACAGGGGATCCACGGCAGCAGCAAGAGACGAGATTCACGCAGAAGCGTCAGCAAAAGATAGGCCGACTGCAGAAAATGACTTCAGCAGACGAAAGAAGCGGCCGGAAAGGGAAAAGGATGGCAAAACGAGCAGCGTCTGTTGCAGGTCGGCAACTGGCAATCGGCGGACCGTTCCTTTGAGTTTTAACTGAAAAATACGCACGCCTGTCGTCAGTCGCTTCTGCCACTAGTGTGCTCTCCGGTTAGTTCCAGTAAACTCAAAACCGGTTGACGATATACGGGATCGTATTGTCTGCAATATACGACAATATTGCCACTTGATTTCTCTTCAGCAATTGCCATCTTAGAACAGATTCAGTTCTGCATTAATTGGTAATAAAATTATTGAAAACTGCCGTATCAAAGCTTTTTTACGGTTCCGCTTATATTACGTTGATAGCAGAATATTTTTTAGTGTATACTATAGTGAATTAGAAACTCTACTTGGAGCATTATATTTATGCTACTTAGAGCTAATATTTATGCTACAATGCATGATTAGGATATCTGTTTTCAGCTTGTGTTTTTCAAGCCTTGATAGCCTAGCTTTCTGCTTATTTTCGTTTCCTAAACGCCTCAATAAGCTATAAACGGCGTTTTGTGAAAAAATTCGATTTTCAAGTTGTTTCCTATCTAGATTTTCCTCGGCAAAGTTATTACGGCGTACTTTTGAAACAATTGTTCGTTAACTTTGAGAAAGTTCACAGTTATTTTGCTATTTTCGCCCTGTATGATGCCCATTCCAAGGGGACTGCATCAAGTTCACCTATATTACAGAAACAGTTATGACTGACCTTCACATCGCTTGGCTACTTTTATCGAAGGCGCGAACAACTCGAACCACCCCCATACGACTTTACACCTTCGGCGTAATTTTAAAAGATCTATTAAGTTCTATTTTCGCATGCTGAGTGTATCTAACAATACGTTTCACCGATTTCTACGATTGAAATTAATAGAACAAAATTAGTGGTTGAGAAGCACATAGATTGCCAACCCTCGGTTTAGTAGCAGATATGTAATATCTGGGCGAGCGTCTTCATCCACAACTGGTTGACATGGGCAATAGGAATTACACTGAAAAATATGATAATGTCATAGAATTTAATTTGAGAACGTTTCTTAATGAGGGGTGTGACGTAGTCAGATTGGACTTTTCATAATGTGCACGCAAAAAATCGCTCGTTTAAACTTGTTGTACATAGAGGAGATTATGAATCTTGTTCCTGAAAGACGATCGTAAGTAACACCGTAAGATTTTCGTCATCTCTCTGTATAATGAACATATTTAAAACAAATGCTCCTCTTGAAAGTTCTCGTTTTTATAAAACAGGATAAACAGAGAAGAGAGAACACAACTGACACTTTCATATACAAAAAAAAGAGGGCTAGTCTTGCGACAGAGACAAAAAGAAAGCGTTCTATAAGGATTATATGTGCCATTTTTGTGAGGATAAATATCCATAGCTTTCTTTTTTATATTACCCCTATAATGTTCTAGATGTCGACAGCGGGGCTCAGATCAGCAATCTTTAATTCTTCCAATTGCTTTAAGTTCTCAAAACTATTCTATTATAAGTAACGCAAGAACTTTAAGCTTACATGCTTGACTTTACTAAATAAAGCGAAACAATGAAAAAGCTATACTATTCATCGTATATATTTACCCTGCATCGAATTTTAAGTTTTCCGTTACTTATCACAAGCTACATAACAGCCTCTAAAACTAAAAATGTGACAGGCCGTTTATGTTTTAACCCGTATAGTTTTAGAAGCATGATGAATACTCCTTATATTCTAAAATGCGGTAGAACTTCCGTATTTAGCAAAAAGGGTAAGCGCTAAGCGAGATACAGTTTCTGGTTAAGACTCGGTAAATCGTCACGTAACTTATAAATCGTGTTGGACTAACCACGTAACTAGGGTATTGCGTTGTGGAGCAGCACTGACCAGCGCGATACCTACGATAAGAGACCCCTAATCTATATTCGTGCTACTTTTCGTCAATTTTGTATCGTACGATATCTTAAAAAGCACTGAAAAAGCGATTTTGCGCCACGATAAAAGCAAATCTTGCAGCAGATATAGCTAAATATATGCATATATGTGACCGAAGAATATCATATGGGTGGATTTTAGGTTTAAATCAACCAGTTAAAACCGATCTCTCTTAAGTTGGAGGCACCGTAGGACTAAGCCCTTGGACAGCTGTGTCCTCATGCTTGAGGCATTTGTCCTGCAACGAATGAATGGCAGCTTGAAAAGATATCCGCGCTTATCAATAATGCGCTTATTGGTAGTTGTTGACGGCGTACAACAATACGACTCTACCGACTATCTTGGCCTGGCTGTTTCCTCTATCAAACACTGTGGCACTTTTTGCCGTGTTTCAACTTTACTAATCAATAACTTGCCATCATTAATAACGTCTGCACATTCTGTTTTTTAGTTTGAGTTGATTATGAAGTACGTTGTCCCCTTGTGCTTTGTTTGTAGCAGATCAGCTAACGTTCTGCCACGATCCAGAGCAAATCAGACGTCTGTCTCAGACGTAACTGTTGAAGAGCAATCAGAAAGCATTCTTTTTTTTGTTCATCTTCAGAGTGAAATTAACCAAAAGAAATTCTCCCCTCTTCAAAATTGTCGTAGCTGCACGTACGGACAGATACAGAAACGATTAGAAATCGTCGATATTTACGACGTCGCACACCGCCCGTGTAGACGGGCCTGGTGATGGTTACTTGTTCTTTCTATCCCCTCGTCTTCTTCGAGTCTGACTAGCTACGACAACTACTGCTATTACTACAAGCCCATTCGAGCAGAAGTCCGATACAACTCCTCTGGGGCTTGCTGCCGGGCTTCCTCTCCGGCCGCGCAAGGAACCTATGAGGTAGTGATGTGCTTTGTGCCGTCTTCACTTGAACCTCCTGCATGATTCAGCGGACAACACACTCACAACGGCACTTCCGGCGGCAGTTCGACGAATACGGCAGTAAAGGTCAGGCCGAATTACTGCTGAAATAATCCTGCCGCCACTAGCTCCATCACTGTGATTCTACACAACGAAACAGAACGCAAAAGCGCGTCAGCCTATCCGCAGAAGTATGCCCATTGCAACAGAAGTGTCGAAGCAGTTGTAAATAAATATAAGTAGAAAAGCTCATCAGACGAGTGGGAGGATAGACGATGAAACCGATGAAAAAAAAAAGAGAGATTCAAACGAAAGACCGACCCTGCACAGAAAAATCACCCCCTAATTTTCCATCTTTGAGAAAAAAAAAGTCAAAAATCAACGGTTAAAAGATGAGACTAAGACGACGAGGGCAGCACATCAGCTACCGCAGCTGGTGCACCAATAGCAGTTAAGCTAACTCGGCACAATGTCAGACTAAGCATATTAGCAGTATAGTAAAACAAGACAGATTATCGACCAGGCTCGCATATCTTCCTTGTTCCATTTAACTGTGAGCGCAGACGGGAATAAGCGACATAAACATGCCCGAATAGATATCCCAAATTTTCATTAACGGGCCTGGTATTGATCGAGATGATTCAGGCACGAGTATCGGAGACGCCAATGTCGATAACGTACATCACAGCGATAGCTGCTTAAGGCTATCGTGTACTGACAACTATTAATTTTCATACCCGCACTGTATGCAATCACCAGGCCAGTCCGTCGAAGCAGGCTTCATTCAACAGGCATTATACATCGCCGACGGGTAACTATTAGGGCAGCCTGAATACGGAAGTCAAAAACACATCAGTCAGTTAAAGCCTTTTTTTTTGAGTGTGCGAAAAGGGAAAGAAAAACAGTATCCG